>NC_134483.1:326045555-326048055 GCF_040206685.1 Ascaphus truei
TAAAGCCAAGAAACGGGACGTCAGCTTTTTCAGATCATTAATGGATGGCAACACTCGTGTATTCAATATATTAACTGATATTGCCTTTTTAAAGGCAAAGAGGGGAATGAGTGTTTGCAGCTTGGATATTTTGCACATAATCTTGTCGGTACTCCACTAGATGGCACTCACTAATGCTGTTTAAATTTGGCAACACTTTCTCTCATCACTTGTCACAATCACTGTGTTGAATACAAAATAAAGTCAAAGTATTTCTACCCTTTCATTGGGGTTTGAAATGTAGTTTTACTGAAGAGGCTAAAGATACATTCGCCCAGAAACAAAGATCAAGGCAATGCCCACTTTCCTGCAGTGCCACAAATTGACGCATTCAAACGGAAAAAGCAGACAATATCTGCTCAGCACGGGCACAAGTGCAATAAAATAAGTGAGATACAGTGGTATAATGTTCATCATTTTTACATAATGAAAACTTTAATTCCATTTCACTTATACATGCTGCAATTCATTAATGCTTTTTGTCATCCATGAGACCTTCCTCACTTTAACCAAGAGATAGAGGAATCAACAGAGGGGAAACAAAGGAGGGGAAGGAGAAAACAAAGCCCCTTAATTCAATGCACAACTACTGAAGAGACGGACACCGTTGTAATAAATTGGTCAGCCATTTCGGAGGGTGTCTCAGCAGATACGAGGGAAAGCAGTGCATGCTGCGGCTCGCTGTCGCCTGCCTTCTGACTCATGAGCGGGCTGTAGTTACTACCGCAGCAGGCTTCTGATATCTGGCTTCTGATATTACTGGCTGCTAACCAGAATGTTATGTTGAATTGTGGCAGTTTATTAATCTGTTATCTGTATTTTTAGCTTGATACTATTGGCTGCTAAGCAGCATATATTACGGTACATTATATAGGGCACCTTACTATGCTTACACGTTAGGGCTTCAATTATACCATCTCTGGTAGGACGTGCGCGCGATTTCGGGATGTCATCGTTGCGATGCGTCTGACCGGCATGTGCACTGCAGGCAGGAGGCAGCCGGAGGAGACAGGGAGGCTTGGGAGGTGTGGGCCATGAGCGGTTTGCCCTCATTAGCTGAACCGCTCACGTGCCGCGGCCGTTATTTGATGAAAACATAATCCCAGGTCTGTTGTCCTGTCTGCCGCCTTGCAGTTCGTGTCTACGCACGCGTCGCGCGAGTTATGTAAACTTGTATTGTACTTATTTCTTATTGAGGCGCACAGCGGCGCGCGTTCTGCAGTTTTCAGTATAAGCATGGCCTTAGGCCACGATTATACTGCAGGCGTGCATGCGACGGAGCGCAAGGAGTCGCATGCGCCTGTTGCCCGAGCGATCCGTGTACTCTGATGGGGAGGCGATGGGGAGGCGTGGCCGTGACGTCACCAGGCTGGTTCGCCCTCATTGGCTAAACCGCACAGGTAACGCGGCCGTAGCACGAAAAAACTAAAAATATCTCTTCAAAATTCTGCCGCGTCGTTGCACTTCCTCGCATGCACACTCGCGCACACTATGGCCTGCCTGATAGAGGTACTGTATATTTTCTATAATCGCAGCCTTAGCCTCTATTCTGTGCAACATTAATAGTTTGGCTGCAGATTAGATTTACTTGGGTCATATGGGTATACTGTATGGGGAACTTTGTTACCCCAGCTCCCCAGTTCCCCTTTTATGCTGGTATCTAAGAACCTTTAGATCCAATCATATTATTATCTAATATAGGGTCATCCTCACACCTACCCCTGACCGATCAGGGCATTATTCCATTACTACCAATAGGTTAATAGAAAACTGTTCGCATATTGGGTAGAAGGTCCTAAAACGGTAGGTGCAAGGGAGGTAATAAGCATATATTACACAGAGTGAACTAAGAAGTTCAAAAGTACCCCTCTATATGCACTCTAAACCAAGCGTGTATATTTCTCAGGCCACAAGGAAAAAATCCCTATACCAGAAACTAAAAGCGAAAGACGACGAAAAACAAAAAAGTTTTAATACATATTTGTTATAACACTCAAAAATTTATTAAAATGTTTAACAAAACCCCTCAGAGGAGCAGTGGAGACCAGATAGGGATATATCATTCAAGTTCAGTATCTCGTTGGTAGTTTATATCATAGAGTAACCCTATCTGATCCTGCGTGTTACTTCAACATGTGATGCCCATAATATTGACACATTGCCTATTGCATGTCACAGAACGTATATAGGCAATCAGGTGATGACAGTTCCAAAGGTATTAGTATACAATAAGCAAAGTTCTTAGTAGTTGTCCCACACTGGGGCTATTCCTACTAGACTTTAAACACCATCAATTCCTACGCAGTTAATACCACACTGTATTCCATACATAGGGTGTCATAGCCTCCATAGATGGATACAAATCACTGTGCTAGAGCCAGAGTATCATCTATTTAAAAAGTATCCCTTTCAGTGTAAGTATCCTTTCCCTCATACCTATATCAATACACTAGCTGTTTTA
>NC_134483.1:326053055-326063055 GCF_040206685.1 Ascaphus truei
TCCTTCCCTCGGGCGATCACTCTTATCTGTTATTTCCCCTTAGGTGCACCTAATTTAATCTCTCATTTCCTTACAGGTACATCATGTTTGTTCATTTCAGTAACAACAATGGTTGTCCATGTCATTGTAACTGTATGATGCATTACCCTTTAACTATACCAACTGCATTGTTTTTTTAATAACTCACACCGGACACATACACATAAGGTCACCTGTCCCATGTAAGGCCAGAGCACATTTTATTAAACCATCATCATTTACATAAACATTAAAACTTCGCAGTATAAATTAACCTCTCGCCTCCCAGCCAGTGATACATATTTAATAAACCATTAGCTCTGACCCCCCAGCCAGGAACCTACAACTTTTCATAAACAAAATCAACGATTTAACCATATTTTTTTTATTGAACAGTTTAAATTGATCTATTATTATACCCTGTGCTCCAACTAATAAACCACTTCCCAAAAAAAAATAAAAAATTGTATTTTTCAATAAATTAAAGTAAATGTATTAACACAGGAAATAAAGCCTTAAGGGAGTGGAGGGGGGTGGGGGGAGTGGGAAATAATTTTTTTAATGCTCGTTAGGTAAGTGACTATAGCCCTTAACTCAGCCTTTCTTTTAAACCCTTAAACGCCCACCCAACACTGATCGTTGACATTAATTTAATTAATGGAAGAATGCTGGCTCCTTTGTCTTTGTGCTCTCTCACACAAAGATACGCTTTTACATGCACTTTTAATTGGTACTTAGTGATTGCAATAAGTACTGTAACAATATGTAATCCCTTCGTGTTATTGTGTGACCTAATTTCCACAATGAGTTATACATAGAAAACGCATTCATATTAAACAGTTAAATTTATTATAAGAACTTGAAACATAATATTGTATAATATTAGATAAAACTTTAAAATAAAACATTTCCACTTTTTAACCAATAACACTGGTAACAGTACATTCAAATATACTGTAGAACGGAACATTACTGTACTGTAAGTACAACACAACACATTTCTTAGCAATATTGTCAGCTTCAGCCTACAGAATGTGGCACTCTATATACAGTAGGCCATTCAATGTGTCTTACTTTTTTGAAGGATTCCTTGGATAGTTTGTACTGACACACAACACCTGTAAACTCAGAACCCAAACCCACAACACCATATATTTGTCAAAAGGACTGCTACTTAGCTTGTCACCTCATGTATATAACAAAATACAAAAAGCCCCAGTGCTACATCCAATATGATAAATGATATGGTTAAATACTTTTTTCTTTTTATAAGTGAGGGTCATTTAGTTAAATTCTTAGGCCAAAGCATTTTAAGATTGTAAACCACTCCAAGGTATCCATTCTTTTGAAAGTCCAAATACTACCTGAAAAAGCTCTCCTAACATCACTAATGAAGGGAGAATGGTCTTAAAAGACTGGCCATTCACAGGTGCATAACAAGATCTGCCATTTAAAGGTGGAATGAGTGAGCTTAAAAGCAGGGAGGAGGGGTCACAAATCTCCAAACAATTGTTTACCAAGTGAAATGTATATACTGTACACACTCAACCCCGGCAATCTCAGAGCCAGACTTTGTACTGTTTTAAATTCAGCTGTAGAGCTCTCTTTCCCCTTGTCCCATCATAGTTCACATTGTGTGTCCAGATCTTGTATAGCTTGTACGGAACATATTGCCGGACAAGCAGCTGGGAAAACCGATGTGCCTCCCTGTAGGCGGACGCTCACAGAGGTATGCAAGGGAGACTGATTATAGTGAAATTAAATAAGCCTTTTATTGCGCCTGTTTCCTTAACATCAGGAAACCATCCAAACAAGGGGTAAACAAAGCTTCTATTCACTTGGGAGTATTTCTAGTGAAATACTATGCAGTTCACAACTCCCTTAGATAAGCATGTCTCCCAGCCCCAAACATATAGCATGAATTAAGCAGATATAAGAAGTCTCATAATTGAAAGTCTTATCTGTTCCTAGTGCTTGTTTAGGTGGTTCAAATTTTGCAACCTTGTCTTTCAGATGAGCGGTATTCCCAGCTCTCACTGTACCCTTGTCTTCATGGGTTTTTGAGGCTGTGGGATACTGACGCTTAGTCAGGGTCAATACTTGTCCTTGTAGGACTGTAATCTCATCCGCGAGAGATCCCTGTTTTTTGAGTGCGTCTTGCAAGTCTCTTCTCAGGGAATTTATCTGCACGCTTTGCTTTCTCTGAGCTTGCTTCCACATTTTTATTGCATTGTGAAGCACTATGAATTTCTTTGCTCAGGCCACAGTTACTTGTTTTAGTTTCTGGACCTTCTTGTGCTCCCTTTTGTGCCAGGTCACCTGGGTTCTAAGCTTGGCCTCTAGCGATGCTTTGGTGACGCTGAGGGAAGCCTTCAGTTTCTCATGCTGCTTTGCGGGGACATAGTGGGTCATCAGACGTTCCTGCAGCACTTGAATTTCTTTAACAGCCTGCAGATTTTCTTCTTGCAGAGTTCACGGCTTCTCCTCGGCCTTCTCGAGGTGCGTACGCAGACCTTACAGTTGGTTCTGCAGTCGGTGCTCTGCTTCAAACTTCTCACCTTCCAAAAGTCTATTTATTTCCTTAAGCTCATGTAGCTTTTCATTCTTTTCCTTGACTTCGTCTGTCAACTGAAAATTTTCTTCTTTGAGTTTTAAGTTTTCTCTTTTTAATCTTGAATGTTCTCCTTTTTCAGTCTCTGTACTATTCAGGGCCTCTTTGCAGTCCTCCTTCCATTTACGCACATCGGCTTTGAGAATGACAGTCTCCTGGCGTGAGACTTCCTTCTCTAGGTTGAGGGTCTGAAGCTCCTTCTGAGAGACTTTGTGATCTGTATCAAGATTAACAATAGTTTCTTTAGATATGTCCAGCTCCTCAGTGAGACTGTGTAGTTCCTTTCTGGAAACTTCCAGATCTGTGCGGCAGCTGTTGGTCTCATGATGTGAGGCATCCAGTGCTCTGCGGAGTGTCTGAAACTCTTTCTTAGATACATCCACCTCTGTCCGGACATTGTTGACCTCCTGTTGTGAGGCATTCAGCTCTACGCGAAGAGTGTGAACCTCTTGCTGAAAGACAGTCATCTGCTTTAGTGCCTCCTCATACTTCCGCTTCAGCTTAGTCATCATTTTATCAGATTGGCTCTGTTTTTCATCCATGGCTTAAATAGTAGCATTTGCAGTATCTAGCTCAGTCTTAAGATCGTCCAATTCTGTCCTGGCTGCAGAGTACATTGCGAGCACATGTTCCTGTAGCTTCACGTTATTTTTCAGTAGCTCCACGTAACCATCTTTCTTTTGTTGCAATTGTTCACGGAGTATATCACAGTCACGCCTGGCATTTTTCAGTGCATCCTCAGGGCTGGTCAAGGGATCGACACTCACTGGTTCCGGCTCCGCTTCCCTGGGATGGTTGGTTGAGGGTTCCTCACTGTTGGCACCGGACAGACACTTCTTTGGGGTACACGACTTCTGCCTTGGGCCCTCTGGATATTCGGTTAACCGCGGGACGAATTCTCCATTTTCTCTAGGCTGCAGGGCAACTCTGCCCCCCTTTTCCTCCACAGGGTCTGCGGACATGTCTGCTCCTTCCACGGTAAGTGAAGAACCCCTTTTCTTTTACTTTTTCCGCCTTTTTGATTTGGATGACACCGTCTCTTCAGGGATACTGGGGTCTCCATCTTCATTTGAAATTTTAGCAGCGTCACTGGATCCACCCGGCTTTTCTTGCAACTGTAATAGCTGACGGAAATATTCTGTGATCCACTTCTCCCGCTCTTTTTCCTGCTGATCATGTTCATCATCAAAGAGAGCGGTCTTTTCGGTTTGTGCCGAGTTCAGGCACCCCCACCATTCTTGGGGTGTTTTGTGGGTGTGACTCGGTTTGGGTTCCCCGTAAGAGGTGTCTTCCTCTTTATTGGACTGGAAGGGCCACTCTTCCGTGGGGTAGGGTTCATTACAGGAACGCTGCATCTTGTCCTCCATTTTTAGGCTATCAGGTGTAATTTTCTTCCTGACCTCAGGAGGCGCTATTGCAGCTGTTGCCACTGTATTTGCTAGAACCCCTAATTGTGGTAGTCCTACAGGTGGGCATATTTTGCTTGTAGAGTTCGTAGCTCTCACAGGCATCTCTGTAGACTTTTTCTTTCTTGGGTAAGTTTCACAATATCAGCAGTACTGTGCATGCATTTTCTCTTATCAGGTAAACAAGATGTGCAGTTGCTAGGTAAAAACGTCTATTTGCTTTACACCATTTACTTGCTAGGTATAATCTGTCATTAGGTATGCTGAATGTGTAGTTGCTAGGTAAAAACGTCTGTTTGCTTTACACCATTTACTTGCTAGGTGCAATCTCTCTGCTTCAGCCAAATAATGTGATTTTCTGTTTGAGTTCAGTCTCAACTTTGGGTATTATGACATTCACTCTTCACACTTTGGGATACCTTTTACACAGTTCAGCAATTCCTTTTTTTTCTAGTAGGCAATTTTACCCTCAACACTTGTTTTCTGAAAATTCTCCTGCTTCAGCACAGTCTTGCATCAATTTTCACATTTTTCTGCATATACTCCATTCACAACTGGTAGTCCTATGTGGTGTGGCAGCCTTTACTTGCAGAATCAGTAGCGCTCATGGGTCACCATCTGTATTCACTGCTTCAGCTACACATTTGAAAATAACAAATGACTATCCCTTTCAAGGGCTAACTCACTTCTTGAACCCTGACTATGGCTGGAAGGCAAACCCCCTATTTCAATTACCAGATTACATTTTATTGTGATAGGCAAATAATGTTTTACCTGCTTCAGCAGTCTCTCTCTCTCTTCTTGGGATTGGGGAAAAGAGTCCATCTGTGGTTTTGTAAGTTTCAGTGCAGTGGTGTGTATCACTTTAACTCTGATCTCTGCTGCATGAGATTTTTTTGTTTTTGTTTTTTAAAGTTGCTCAGACTGTTTGGAGGCAAAAAGCATTAAAAAAATTCACAGAACAAATCTCCGGTCCTTTCTAACTTCAAAGACCACCTCTCATCCCACTTCTGACACCATATGTAGGCGGACGCTCACAGAGGTATGCAAGGGAGACTGATTATAGTGAAATTAAATAAGCCTTTTATTGCACCTGTTTCCTTAACATCAGGAAACTATCCAAACAAGGGGTAAACAAAGCTTCTATTCTACTCTTGGGAGTATTTCTAGTTAAATACTATGCAGTTCACAACTCCCTTAGATAAGCATGTCTCCCAGCCCCAAACATATAGCATGAATTAAGCAGATATAAGAAGTCTCATAAATGAAAGTCTTATCTGTTCCTTGTGGTTTGGAGGGAAAATCTTCTCTGTCCCTGGTTCAGCTCCCTTTTCCTCAAGGTGTGTCAGCATTCAGGTTTAGAAGTTTCCCCTGTGTCTTCAAAGCAGCTCTGCTGTTTCTTCTGGCAGGGCTCAAGACAAGTGTCTCCAAGTTCAGCTCAGGTGTGAGCTAAGGAGTCTCTCTTCCGGTCTCAAAAGACAGACTTTTCTAAGCCATCTAATCAGGCAGGTGGTGTTTGTTAATTGACTACCAGCAGTTAACCACCACACTGCTGGATTAGAGGCACATTACCTGAACAGGGATAACTCCCCTGTTACACTCCCCTTGGCTGTGCTGCTACAATTAATTTATTTGAATGTTTGAAAGTACAGCCAAAAGAATGTCTCCCAATGCTTCCCCCAGGGACAGGACGGTTCTAACTTCCTGTGCAGTGCTATTTTCTTCACTGTTAACTTTGTGAGTGCTGTGGTTCATGGATTCCCCAACAGTGGCAATAGAAGTGCTGTCAATATTCTCGGGAAGATACGGTGGTGTCATGGGGACATATTCATGAAATAACAGTGGACTACAGTCATGCTGTTTCTCTATAGTTTGTGGTCCCATGTCATATCAATGCCTTACTGAGCATAGACTTTATCTCACTGAAGGCACTTGAAATTTTGTTTTTTAAATCCAACAGTTCCTGTCATATCTGTTTAATTTCTCCTTTGCAGCCACAGTGGGGAATGACCTGCTTTGAAATGTCCACATCACTGTCACAGAAGGCTGAGGAGAATGTCTTCCTCGTGATGAACCTCTGGAGTGGCCTCTGTGATGTTCGCACATGCCAGTTCCTGGTCCAAGGTAGGTGATGTGGTGATGTACTGCTCCAAACCAGAGGTCAAGTCTATGTTGTGACTTAAAAAGGTCTAGTACAGGCAAAGCTTGTTTCCTCGGGTACAGCAGTGTCAGTGGATGCTGGCACAGGATCATCTTGTGGAGGGGTGCTCAAAGTTTGCCTCTCAAAGTCATTATCCACTATCAATGTCTTAGTCTTTGGTTTGGCCTACTCTACCCTCAGTGGTTTATTCTTATTCCCTGCCTTCATCACCCGGTGAGTCCTTACAGGTGTTCTTTTTTGGGTGTTTGCAATAGGCACCTGTTCTCCCAATCTCCGCGCAGAGGAGTGCCTGTAAAATCTAGTGGTCTTCATCTTTAGCTAAGTGCAAATGTTAAGTTCAAGGTGTACTGTAAGTTCAGCTATATTATTAATTGTGGTTTCTACATAACCTTTTAAACCTTTTCAATTTGTATAGTGTTAACGCGTCCTATCATGTGATTGTCTAATGCAACAGTGAATTGGACCTCTTATTGGTGCAGGCAGAGTCATTACACAGAACTATTCTCACCGTCGGCATAAGTAACTGTGATGTAACGCAGTTCCAACTGTTTTTTTATCCTAATAGAATTAGTGCAGGAAGCGGTGGCACACGACGCAAACCCGGGTGCAACCCGCGCGGCACAGGGGCTCGGCGCCGGGGGCAGGCTCCTGCGGCTGGAAGAAAGGGTGACCCGGGCGGGCCGGGCAGCGGACGGGTAACCTCGCCCATGGTCACTCATGCCCGTGCCGGGCACATGTCCCCCCCCCCCCCCCCGGGGGGGAGGGGTGCGCAGAATTTCGGAAGGGGGGGGGGGGGGGTGGTGCGCAATGTTACACCCCGCCCCTGGCTGCAACAGGACACACACACTGACTGACACACATACACACACACTGACACACATACACACACAGTGACTGACACACATACACACACACTGACTGACACACATACACACACAGTGACACACATACACACACAGTGACTGACACACATACACACACACTGACTGACACACATACACACACAGTGACTGACACACATACACACACACTGACTGACACACATACACACACACACTGACTGACACACATACACACATACTGACTGACACACATACACACACACTGACTGACACACATATACACACACTGACTGACACACATACACACACACTGACTGACACACACACACACTGACTGACTGACACATATACACACACACTGACACACATACACACTGACACACATACACACATACTGACATACATACAAACTGACTGACACACATACACACACACTGACTGACACACATACACACACACACACACACTGACTGACACACATACACATACACACACACTGACTGACACACACACATACACACACACTGACTGACACACATACCACATACACATACACACACTGACTGACACACATACACACACACTGACACACACACACACACACACACACTGACTGACACACATACACACACTGACTGACATACATACACACACTGACTGACACACATACACACACTGACTGACACACATACCCACACACATACACACTGACTGACACACACACACTGACACGGACACACTGACACACATACACTGACACACTGACACACATACACTGACTGACACACATACACACACACGCATACACACACTGACTGACACGCATACACACACTGTCTGACACGCATACACACACTGACTGACACGCATACACACACTGACTGACACGCATACACACACTGACTGACACGCATACACACACTGACTGACACGCATACACACACACACACACACACACACACACACACACATACACACACACACACACACACACACACATACACACACACACACACACACACACACACACACACACACATACACACACTGACTGACACACATACACACAAACACTGACTGACACACATACACACACACACACACACACACACATACACACACTGACTGACACACATACACATACACATACTGGCTGACACACATACACACGAGGAATTCACACAGCAAATAGCTACAAATAGCTAATACAGGGGATGTGTGCCGAGCACACGCATTATAAGTCAAATGTATTTGCGTTTTGTCCATGAAATTGTATTTTGATTTTTAATTAAAACATCACCAATACAAATACAAGTTCTGTGACAAAAGTCAAAGAAGTTTCACTTACTATGCGCGTGCACAGGACACACGGCTTTTTTTTTCTTCATTATGACAAAGTAAATTAATAAAGACTGTTGAAACAAAATGGTTGTTATGCAAAAAACTGGAACAAATACCTTCTGGTGTGAAGGTGTCTCTGCATGCTATCCATTACCATGTGAATGGACAAAGGAGAGAAAGAAATATTGTTAATCTCATTTGCAAAAGATTAATTATTACCAGTTGTAATTTTCTAACATCAGTGCTTGTTTTTTATTGGCTGTTTTCCTTTGTACATTTTGCTATATAGCTTATGTCAGTGTTTTTTCTATATCTGCAGGTGTGTCAAAAATCTAGTGGAAGAACTAAATGGATTTCTACCAGGACTCCATAATCGTTGGATGAACTAAATCAAGAGAATGATGAGCATTGAGCCAGGGAAATTAGGGCAATTCTCTAAAGTCAGCATGGTTGACAAATCTCAAAGAGCAGTATCTGAACAATGAGAAGATACAGTAGCTGGGGTGGAGTTTTATATGCTATATTGATGTTAATTTGATGCTCTCTTTCTTGTTTCACAGTAACTGTATACTGGTTGCAATATGAGCAGAGGTGGGGGAGGGTTCCAGTGCACAGTTTGAGAATATAGTCTGCCCTATCCACTTCCATGTACTGTTACATCTTGCAGTGTTTCAGGACAGCAAAGTGAAACAGAACCTTACACTACTTTCCACAGTAATTATTACAAAGCTAAACCCGTAATCTCTGAATTTCTCACGTACTGTGCAGGATTACTGCCCACAAACCATGCTAAAAGGTCATATGTGCTTTGGTAGCAGTTTGGTATTCACCCCGTAAAGAGATTACTTGTTATTAGTGAATTTGCTTACAGAAACAGTCAAGAAAAAGGCAGGACTCAATCCTAGGGCAAGTTCATCTGGATTTATATCATACAGTACACATGGCTTGGTAATGCAAAAAAGTTACCTTTATTCAGCAATCCCTCAAGCCAAGGCAACCCCCCCCCCCTCCTCACATCTCTAGGGTCTCTGGGCCGCCTTCACAGCCCAGGGGAGGGGCTGGGGGAGGGGCTAAGGAGAAGCCTTAGGCTGTGTCCCCGCTGGCGCTGAGTGCGCTCATGCTTAGAGATCGCTCCAAGCATGAGCGCCGGGTGTCCTGGCACGCACAGGGGGGGGGGGGGGGGATGGGGGGCATTGAGCGCGCTTGAAAGTATAATTTTTTTGTTTACCTAAGCACCGAGTGCACCGCGTGAGCGGGGACTTACATATATATATATATATGTAAGTAACCACCGCAAGCGCCGCCCACTCAGCGCGCTCAGCACCAGCAGGGACTCAGCCTTAAGGCTCAGCCGGGAGTTGGATGTTTTTCTATATCTTCTATACCTTTAATCATCAAGCATTCTGAATATCTGGACTAACATTCTGATTTATCTCTTAAAACAGGTAGATGTCTGAGCTGAATCCTATCATCAATTGGCTACAGAATTTAAAATGTAATTGGTATGTTTCCTTAAATCAATTTGCAAGGGCACTTCTTAAAATGTAATTAACCATTTGGTATGTATCTGTGAGTTGATTAGGCAGACCCTTCCCTTAATTGTTATTCAAGTGACTGTGTT
>NC_134483.1:326068055-326143055 GCF_040206685.1 Ascaphus truei
TGGGATGCACGCTTTCTTGTTTTTATTTTGAGACATTTAGCATCTTCCTGGAATGGGTAGAGTGGGAAAGGGAAAAGGACTTCCTTATAGTTTGCCCCAGAGGTTCAGATTTATGTGCAAGGTGGTTGTTTGGATTTTCTGCCATAGTACATGAGTTTGGCATTCGAAGACGGTGTGTCCAACAACCATCCTTACTTTTTTGGGCATCGAGATTAACTCAGTGAGGATATAGTACAGTCTCCCTCTGGAGAAGCTAGCGACTAGGGTGACCCTTGGCAAGCTTCTCTGGGAATTCATGGATCTAAAGAAGACCTCATTTAGGCATTTCCAGGCACTGCTGGGCCAATTAGTATTCGTAGCATGCGTCATGCTGGCAGGAAGGGAGTTTGCTAGGAGCCTATCAGTGGCAAATGTCGGGGTAAGACATCCTAGCCACTTCATCCGGGTCACCGCTTAAATCCGCAAAGATTTGGCAGTTTGGCTGGATTTTTTAAGGGATTATAACGGCAGAACCTTGTGGCGAGAGTGCCTATCCATTAACACTGAGTTGCAATTGTTTACAGACGCTTCAGTTCAGTCAGTTTTAGAGCTTACTTTAACGGGGCATGGTGCACGGAAAAGTGGCCCCTCCACTGGAGGGAAACTCGACTCATTAGGAACTTAACATTCTTAGAGTTATTTCCCTTGCTCGTCACGGTGCGTCTGTGGGGTCACTTATTTGCAAATAAGCAAGTTGCCTTCTGGTCAGATAACATGGGGGTAGTAGAAGTGGTGAACAATTTTGGTTTACGCTCCCCTCCAGTTCTGTCACTTCTGCGCAATTTTGTACTTTCATGCCTGGAATTGAACATTGCGTTCAAGGCTCGACATGTCCCGGGGGTTGCGAATAACATTGCTGATTCTTTATCCCGGTTACAGATGGCACAGTTTCAGAAACTGGCATCAGAGGCAGACACGAATGGCAGGCCATGTCCGGCAGACTTGTGGGAACTGGCGACGACCCAGTGACGCATTAGTGTGATCCTCTTTGGCTCTGGGTACGTGGCTGGCTTATTCGGCAGCGTGGCACGATTACCAAAGCCTGGCGGGGGAATTGGGTCTGGAAGTATCAGGAGTAGGGACGTTGCTATCATTCGTCCAAAACTTAAGAGCAAAGGGTTTAACAGGAGGATCCATAGGGAAAAAACTGTCAGGGTTTTCCTTCTTTTTGCAGTTAGAAGGCAAGGAGGACCCAACAAAAGCGTTTATGGCTAAAAGGGTGCTAGCAGGGTTAATGAAGGGGGCGACATCGAAAGACAGCAGAAGGCCAGTAACACCAGCGATATATTAGAAGGTTTAATGCAGATGACAGAACGAGTGTGTTTTTCCACGTTTGAGGCAAGGCTTTTTCGGCTGACATTTACATTGGCTTTCTTCGCAGCGTTGCGAGCCGGGGAGCTAATTTGCGCATCGCACAAAGAAGAGGGAGGCATGCAGTTCAAGGACATAACCTTAGGGGAAGGGTCAGTTAAACTGCACATTCGAAGGTCAAAAACAGACCAACAAGGTAGGGGAGCTTGGATTTCCTTGATAGGGCTACCAGGGACCGTTTTTTGCCCAGTGAGCATGCTCAGGGAATACTTGGAATATCGGCCAGGTGGGCAATGTCCAGTATTCCAACACGCGGATGGGGTACCGTTATCTAGACTCCAGTACCTGTGGTTTTTCTGCATGTACCTAAAACACCAGGGTCTAGACAAGTCACAGTGCGGAAAACATTCATTCTGGATTGGGGCGGCAACAGAAGCATTGCGTGCAGGGCTGTTGGCAACAGCGATACAGATGAAGAAGCTGCCCCCCCTCACCTCTCTAGGGTTTCTGGGCTGCCATCACGGCCCGGGGGAGGGAATGTGGGAGGGGCTGAGAAGCCTTAAGGCTCAGCCAGGAGTGGAGCATTCATACTGCTCCCGGCTGTAGCGAAATTCTCACCCATCCCTGTCTCAAAGGTAGTCAGGGGCAAGTACTTACCCTGGGCCACTCTGTTGTAATGGGAGAGAGAACGATTATTATGGTTGAGCTGCTGAGCTATACTGCCTGTAAACAATTAACATGTACCATTATATTTTACAGGGCAAAGTCTGAAGACTTCCCGAGAAATAGAAAGGACTGAAGTTCCTAAAGGAGGGGTCAGTTTGGCCATTTTGCCACTGTCGTAGCGTCAATTTTGGGGGGTAAGTGCTTGTCCTTGCCAGACAGAATCGGGCGGGCGGTGCCCGGGGGTAGTAGCGAGTGGGTGAGGTCAAGCGAACGTGACTCCCAGGAACCTACACATGACAACCGCTGGCTCTTTGGGGCTTGGCCCGGTTTTGGGCAGCAGGGCAAGGCCTGTCTGACCCCCTGCCCTTAACACATTAAGCGAGCACTCTGGCAGGAACTAGCGGTTACTCTATTATTGTTTAATAAACAAAGCCGCGGCCTTTCATACCTCCAAACCGAGTTTGTCGTTATTGTCTGTTATATGTGGTTATCAGTCCACAAGGGGGGGGGGGATGTGGAGTCCCTCGCAGCCTCCTGGTCAAGAAAAGGAACAAACCACACAGAAAGCATGATCATGTATGTAAATAAAAAGAAGAGTTGATCATGCTTGGTTGGACAGTGGTGAAACTTTGAAGATGTGATCTTCATAGATGAAACTTCAGTGGTACTAGAGAGATTCTCTCATATGTAAATCAGAGTCACGAAACTGAAAGTCCCATGCTACACAGCTGAAGCAGAACCGATGCAATAAAAATATCTGTGCTGAATCATATACTGAGATGGGGATGCGGTCCAGGTACAAAATAAGTGCAAATGAGAATGAGTAAATCTGGTGACAGTGTACCCTCCACAGTCTAGTAAATTAATAAACACAGTCCAGCAATAAATCCAATGATAATGAGTGTTGTAGAATAAACACTGCGGTCGGGGGAAGAAGAGTGAGAACTGGTAGAAAATTGGGACACAGGATCGAGTGAACACAGGACAGCCCGATCACTACCCCCTCCACAATCACAATCGCTGGTAACCCCTGCTACAACAGAGTGGGAGCACAAAAGCTTCTCAGACATGTGGGTGAACCACTGTGTGCTTGTGTAGAAATACCACTGAGTAATCACTGCACTGCTCTGTTGACCTGCAATCCCTGGCTCTGTGGGCGTGCTGTCTCCGGAGAGTTGATTGAAGATAGAATACCTGAATGCACAGCTCCAAGCGCAGAAAAACAGGGGCTCCAGGCGGATGTGCTGATAAAACAGGTGAGTGTTTATTTGCAGGAAGGAATTACAAGCAACATTATGGTCACAAAAAATATAGACCTCTTACGCATTTCACGCTCTAGGCGTTTATTAAAGAGTGACTGACCAGTGTCAGTGGTAGAAAAATATGTAGAATTTATTATTAAAAACTTGTCTTGTCATCGAGGGATAAAATTAGAATCCTAATCATCAGATTTTTCATGGAATACAAGCATGAGTACTGCACCGACACACTTTATTCGAGCAAATACCCGGTATGTACCTGGCAGATACCTGGAATGCGCCGCTCCTCACCTCTGACAAGCCCCGTTGCATTTGCCTTCCCAGCCTGGGTTCATGCCTGGCTGACGGGCGGCTGATCTGTTAAATGATAATGATTAGGATTTAATAGGCTGCAATGCTTCGCGTGTCTACCAGATGGCATAAATTCATGAATTGTAATGCAGTATATATATATATACTGTGCAGTATTGCAGCCAGAGGAAATAAAATGCTTCAATCCCTGCTTGGAAAATACCTCAATGCACTCGGGCAGAAAACAGTCACAAACCTCAATACACCCGGGTATACCCGAATTCGTGGGACTAGCCGAGCTCAAATAAAGTGTGTCGCCAGTGTATCTCACAAGGTTCCCAGATCATCTTGAGACCGTGTACTGTGCTTTATCCCAGCTGCTGGGCATCTCGGTGCGTCTCTGCGGCTGCCAGAAGTGCTGGTTGTATAGCTGCTACTACTGCTGCAGCCTTGCGACTCAGTGTCTCAATTGGTTCTCGTGGCAGAATCTCTGGCACCACCTCTCACCGACACCATCATGTAATGATACACTATGTGACGCTGGATCTCCAGGTGAGTCTGGTGTTAACCCTACGCGTTTCATGACGGGTGTCGCTTCTTCAGTTATTTCTGTAGTAAGAGAGACTGAGCTCCTTTAAATAGTCCACTTATTTTACCCTTTGTATTCCATAGGATTAATGATAGGACAAAATACAAATCTCTCCATGTATCAATGTTCGTGAGAGATAAGAATGATAACATACAACAAACAATTGTTACAAATGGAATGAAACCATAGATAAAAATATCAGCAATAGATTGTGGTGTTATACCTCAGTAAATAAAATCGTTGGTATGAAATGTTGTTTTATTATATGTTTTTGTTAAGCAATACTGGATAAACCATATATGATGGTAGGGATCGTTGCAGGTACTTTTGCCAAGGTCGGGATTGGAGAGGTGCGGATCATCGTGCGTAAGCCGGGGTCAGGAGCGGAGAGATACAGATCATCATTGGTAAGCCGGGTCAGGAGCGGAAAAGTGCAGAGTCCAAAAAGCAAACAAGGTCAGGCGACACGGGACAAGACAGGCAAGGCTCAGACAGGAGGCAGAACTGCAGTGAACACAACGTACAAAAACAAGGTTATGCTCAGCCAATGTGCCAGAGAGCAGGCTGAGCATATATAGGAAGAACAGACCAATGAAGAGGAAGCATACTCCCTACTATGCATGGTTGTGGTTGGCTGATGGAGACAAGGCAGGTGAATCCTATTACATAGAGGAGCGAGGAAGCTTCTGTGCGCATTTGACGATGAATGGGTACCCAGGCCATAAATAAAGGTATTTGCCTGGTTGGGTGCCTCTGAGCTATATTGGGGAATTGTGAGTGTTAGCTCTTCAAACCAATTGTGGTATATAACTGCTTGTATAATAAAGATGTATGTGAAACTGAACACTAATCCCACCAGGCAATTTACAGACGAGTTAAAATGTCTTCTGGATGAAGGTAAAGAATTAGATGTATTAAATGAAAATGAATTCAAATTTCTATACAGTGACAGACCAAAACTACCAGTTTTTTATTATTTGCCAAAAGTTCATAAAAGTGTGGTCAATCCCCCAGGCCGACCCATAGTCTCGGGGATTGACTCACTGACGGCTAATCTGTCACTGTATATTGACACACTCCTTCAGAAACATGTAGTACAGCAGAAAGCGTACCTGAGAGATACAACTGATATAATAAACACTCTGAGTAGAGTGAAATGGGAGCAGCACGTTTTGATGGCCACGTGCGTTGTGACATCGCTTTACACCATAATAGAGCATGAAAAAGAATGTGCAGCAATAAAAAAGGTATTATCAAGGGATGAAGATTTTACAGACATACAGATTAATTTTATTATAGATGGTATCAGATTTATTCTGGACCACAACTATTTTTGGTATGGAGAAGAGTATTATCTTCAAAAATGTGGAACGGCGATGGGACCCAGGTTTGCCCCTAGTTACGCCAACCTGTTCATGGCCGTCTGGGAAGACGAGGTGATCTGGCAGGGCGGCGGCCTGGCGGCTGACCTGGTCCTCTGGTGCCGTTTCATAAACGATGTGTTTTTAATCTGGAGGGGGGGTCACGAGACCCTGGTAGAGTTTTTGGCGTTTTTGAATACAAATGAGAAGAATTTAAAATTCACAAGTCATTATAGTCATCACAATGTTAACTTTTTAGACCTTGTAATATTTATTGAGGAAGAAAACATAAAAACTAAGACTTTTTTTAAAGACACGGACAAGAATAATTACATACTGAGATCCAGTTGTCATTTGCCCAGGTGGATGGATGGGGTTCCGCCTGGGCAATTTAAAAGACTAAAGAGAAACTGCAGTGATCCTGAGACCTTCTCTATGCAAGCCGAACAGCTAAAACAGAGGTTTATAGAGAAGGGGTATAAGGAGGAGAGATTAAGCAATGCACTGAAGAAAGTGGATTCAACAAAACAGAGAGGACCTGTTGAAACCAAGGGTTAAAACGCTAGAAAAAAGCAAAAAGTTTGACTTTGCTTTCCTTACGAACTACAGTGGGGAAGCGAAAGAAATACAAAACATCATAGCCAGACATTGGGTATACTTAAAAATGGCCCCATTCTGGGTAACGTTATCCCAGAAAGACCGGATATTATCTTTAGAAGAGCGACCAATCTCAAAAATAAACTTGCACACCGATGCGTTGAAGACAGAGAGTTCTAATCAAAAGAGTTGGCTTCAAAGTGGGAAAGGATTTTTTGGGTGTAGTAGTTGCAGGGCGTGTGAATTTAAGACTAGCAAAAAAACAGATTTTTGCTCTAATATCACAAATGAAGTCTTTAAGATAGAATCATGTTTAACATGCAGAACAGATCATGTGATATATGTCTTAGAATGCCCGTGCAAACTTCAATACATAGGCAAGACAGAAAGACCGGTCAGGACCAGAATACTAGAACATCTAAGCAGCATCAAGCGAAACCTAGTTACACATAGTGTCTCAAATCACTTTCTAGAGAAACATCAAGGTGATCCCAAGGGATTGACATACATGGCCATAGAAAGTGTAAAACAACATTAGAGAGGAGGTGACAGAAACTTAGAACTGATTAAGAGAGACTCTTTTTGGATCCACAAGTTAAGAACCCTCCATCCTAGAGGTCTAAACATGGAAATTGATATTGCTCCTTTTTTAAGATAAAGATCTGGTCCTAATGCTTTTTTGAAATAAATATCTGGTCCTAATGCTTCTTTCCCTTTATTTCCATTTTTATCCCGCTTCTTCTGTAGGTTATCAACGCGTCGTCATTTTGCACATTTTTCATGTTATATCTATGTGTCCATAATTGAAGAAACTTTATTGTACATAGTGTTATTGTATTCTTCTGCTGCAACCATGTAATGAATTGCCTGTGAGTGTACTCCCTTAATAGGGATGAGGATATATCCTGTTAGAACTGTATATTGTGTATATTGTGTGCATAGTTCGTATATACCATTCTACTCAAATATCTTTTTGGTACATGGTATATGCCTCTGTATATTTTGCATGTGATTCCTTTGATTTTATACTATGTTGAAATAAGATGACGTATTCCCACTATCATATTAACATAAAATACTAAGTTTGCTATTAGATCCCCCATTTTGTCGTTTGTATCTTAAAGCACAATACATAAGTGCCCAAGGGTTCTATTTTCTATTTATATACATTTTTTATCATATATTTATATTTTTTAATACAATATTAATTTTTCTAGTATTCACTATATTTAAAACATGTCTTTGCCATTCTATTACTGCACATAGGTGCTTAAATGGTCCTTTTTATAAGATAATTGATAGTCACCAAATAATCAGCTAAAAAAACCTTTTTTACATGATGGTGTGCACAGCACACTGGTTGAATAGTCCATGAGGCATTTAGAGGGTTAATATATCCATAATTGATCCGAGTATATAAGGATTAAGAGGGGAGGGGGGTCCTATACTCCTGACGAAGCCTATTGTCCTATTGGGCGAAACGCGTAGAGAGGACCCGCCCAGGAAGTGTACGGATTGGTCCTGCTAGCTGTCCATCAAACAGCAGCACCGGAAGTGACGTGACGGAGCTCAGTGCACGAACCAGAAGTGACGTATCGCATCGGAGAACGCACTGGAGGTGATCCCGACAGCACTACAGTGTATAGCGGACACACAATGGCGGCGCGGTGATCGAGATTGTCTCTGTAGTTGATCCCAACAGTATCACGGTATCGAGTGGACGAACAACGGCGGCGCGGTGAGCGAGCCTGTTTCTGGAGGTGATCCCAACAGTACCACGGTATAGAGCGGATAAGCAGCTGCGGTGCGGTGAGCGGCGACCACATCCTTACACTCCTGAGTCACTTGATATAGTGCCAAATGCTTGTGTTTGATTTTTATATTGTAAGTGCGCATTTTTTAACTACATTATAAAGTTACCCTTTTATATTGACCTGCACCATGGAGATTTCTTTTTACCCTTCCATGTTCCCATCTACCTGATTCATGAACGTGAGAGGTATCCTGTCTATACCTAGACGACACTACAATATTCCACAGATCCTGTTATTGCCCTTACCTTACTGCTATCCTGTGAGTAGGCTGCACACGAGAGCCAAGTTTCCTCACACATTGTTACACTGTAGCATACAGTCTGCACTTAGTTAGTGTTTTCTCTGTTGTTTTTTTCTTTATGCTCCCCTGGGTTGTGAGAACAGGCATTAGCACCATACATTGATGCAAACTACGCATTAGGTCACCGTTTATACCCAGCCAATGATGTCAAGTACTGCACATTCAGAGGCTTCATGCAGGAGAAAATAATTAATTGGACGCACACATCCCCAGAGTGAAGTGTATTAATATTTTCTAATGGCCCACTTACTTTGTATTTTTAATAATATAAACAATACTGCACTACTTTAATGTAAAAAAGCGAGTGGTAATGTTTCCTGTTACGGAAACGCATCTCCCTTTCACATAGCGGGGTCAGCGCAACGTGTGTGTAATCTATAGCACCCATCACATTGGGTAGCCCTGCTACATTATAAAATGCAGTCCTCATATCCTGCCACTCTGTCTGCTCGATAGGAAAATGTATATAATCACTAGCGCGTCTAGTCAGTGCACATAGTAACTGGCTAAGGGCCTGCGAGAATATTGCCTATGAAACCCCACCTACTATGCCCACAGTTGTCTGAAAATACACAGAAGCAAGAAAATGTAATGAGCTCAGCAATTTTACAAGGCCAGGCACTGCATGACTCCTGTCTGTTGATGGCTCTAAATCTTCTCTCAACGCTTCATAGAGTTCAAAGATAGCCGCTGAGCTCAATTGATATCATCTGATGACCTCTGCCTCAGTTAACCCCTCTACGGAGCATCTTTCCCGGAAATGTCGGATACGTTATTTCCGGCCTACATGGAAATCCAACTCCCTCGCTCTACTCAATTTTAGTAGAGCCCTCCTCCCCTCACATAAAATACTGCCAAACGCAAATTTGCAATGACATCCATTTTGCTCAGAAGATAAGTGTTTCCTTGGTATCCTTTAAATAGGCAGCCTAATAAGCCACATGATTGTAAAAGAAGGCACCTGTGTAGTATTACATAGTATTTACAACATCTGTATTGTAGTAATCCAAGCAGTCATTATATTTTCATTCAGATGTGTTAAACACATAATAGAAGCTGAGGTAATCAGAAAATAAACACCATTTATTAATCCACTGTTAAAGCGATGATGCAACACAATTCAAAAATCCCACAATCATGACATTTGTAACTAACATGTTGAGTCAAGAAGGTGTTAAATCTCAAGAAGTACTTGGTTGTTTCTAGAGCGGGGTGGCAGAAGGTTAGATTTGTGTCCGGGTGGTTGTTTTGTGACCACGGAAGGATTGTCGATTAAATTAACCCCTTCTTAACATTTGCGGTTAGACAATCAAGTTATGAAAATGGATGTTATTCAATTGGGAATAATTTGGATTCAATCACGGGTTCTCCTTCGATTCAATAAATGGGGATCAATTCCGGGGACCCCGGGGGACACATAGATATTCACTGCAACACCCGGGACCCCGGGGGGGACACAGATATACCCTGCAACACCTGGGGGACACACCGATATTCACTGCAACACCCGGGGACCCGTGGGGCCCCCCCGAACAACCTCAGGCATCACCCAGAAGCCTCCGCCGGCCTCTGGTATCAATACTGAGCAGAAAAATGTTTGTTTATGCTTTTATGCATGGCTCAATCTCTTTTGCGCCAGCCTTTAGCTGTTGAAAAAATCTGGCAAGCTTTTATAGTGAACAATTCTTTCTCTTTTTATACATATGCTTCTTACACTGTAACCTGATTTCCCGTGAAATACCTTTTCCACCCGTGAGAGGAGTTCTTGCGCTCCGTGTACTCCTACAGAAGCTGTTATAGTACTTGTATCACTGCTTTGTGAATAGCGCTTACTGGCAAAAAAAACGGCAGGTTTGCCATTTTTGGGCCTATCAGGCGACTTTTTTTCACTGACTGTTTATTGGTGATAAAAAACCATTATAGCGCGATACTGCACTGCATCCCTGCTTTGTGAATCGCACAGCAGGCAGCATCGCGCTATAAAGGCAGTTATCTCACTTAAAACCACTTATCACTACTTTGTGAATCGGCCCCATAGCTTTTTTGAATTTTCTCCTATCTGAGCCGTCTTATGTAAGGCTTTTCACTTTGTTTAATGACAGGGTCATGTTTATTATTATTTATTTGTGAAGCGTCAACATATTCCACACCACAGTACAATGGGGTACAGAGTATATTACAAAAACATAAACAGTTACATACAGGTGAGGACAAACATGCAGACACAGATACAAGGAGGTAATGAGGTCCCTGCTCGGGAGAGCTTACATTGTAGAGTTTATACAGTAGTACTGTATGCCTACGTACAGCTGTACTAGGTTTTTTTTTTCACAGAAAAAAGGTAAGGTGCAAAACAGCGCTAATGATATTGATTGAAATTAAATAAATGTTCAGGCAGCCAGGTGGATGACTGGTAGTACAACCAGTCAGGGAAGCAAAATGAGAAAAAAGGTTAAACCGGCGCCAAAGGGGGGTAAATACCAGACCAGTGGAGGGTGTGACAGTCCAAATACAGTCCTTGGGATGCTGAATAGTGATGATTTCAACTCAGCAGTGTATATGTGGAAAAAGAAAAGAAAAAGATAATGGTGCAGTAAATCAACACAGGGGGGGGGGGGGGGGAAATGCACAGATAATTTACAGATAATGACAAACAAGACATACAAACATGAAACAATAGCACGGCCTAAATATTAATAAAAAGCAATTTATTTGTGTGGAAAGTGCATGAACCGCATCCGGAGGGGTAAAATTACAACCCTACTCACAGAATGCTGGAAGGGTACAGGCAATGATCTGGTGCGTGCAGCTGGGTTCTCAAGATGGCGACCGGAGCACTTGGGCTGGCGTCTACACGTGACTGGAATGCCAGGCTGGTGACTCAGATGACGGGACCTCTGGGCGGACGTGACGTCACCTCCGTTGTAATTTCTCCACCGGCTCACAGGTCTCCAGTCCTCCAGTCCTCCTCAGCAGCCGCAATATCGCCGCACCGGTTTTAAAACACTTTTCAGAGACTGCAGATTTCTCCTTAGGAACTGCAGACTTCTTCCACACAGTGAAACACTCTAAAAACTTGGAACTTCCCAACGCGTTTCGTACGCATGCGCGTACTTTTTCAAGGGATGTGCTTGTCTAATAGTCTCCATGGTATATATACCATCAGTCCAAAGTCCTGGTTGGTTAATTGGATGGCATTAACCCCACTTAGGGCTAATAGATCACAGCACATGAACAAAGGCCTGTTGCTAATCAACATACATTACAAACATATAACATTAATTGGGATAACAGAAAAAAGAGAGGAAAAACATTAAAAACATTTAAAAAGACATTTAAAAAGACATTAAAAATATACAATGGCAGAACAATGAATTAATGACTTAAAATAGAATGACGCAAATAAATAATTATAAAAAGGCTTTGAGTTCAAAATCGATATTCATTCCTTTAGGGGAGAGAGTTTTAAGTTCATATATCCAGTAAGCCTCACGTATACTGGCCTGCTGGAGTCTACTCCCCCCTCTGGGGTTAACATCAACTTGTTCAATTGCCTGACAGATAAGACCCTTGGGATTTTGATCATGGTACAGAGAGAAATGGTGTGAGACACTATGTGTCACTAAGCCCTTTTTAATGTTGTAAATATGCTCATAGACACGTCTCTGGAATGTTCTCCCTGTTCTGCCCACATATTGCAAGCCACAAGGGCATTGCAATAAATATATAACATATGTAGAGTGGCAGTTGATGAAATTATATATAGGGTAACTCTTATTAGTAACACTAGATGTAAATTTTTTTGAGTTTTTACTAAATGAACATGCTACGCATTTTGCACAGGTGAAGAAACCTTTTACATTCCCTCCTAGTTTCTGCTTTTTTTGGTTCACCGGACAACTGGGGGCTAATTTAGATTTTAAGTTATTTGCCTTAGAAAATATAATATTGGCTTTTTTTGGAAGGATATCTGCCAATATTTCATCTTGTAATAAAATAGGCCAATGCTTATTTATAATTTGTTTAATTTTTGGCGCCATCTCATTGTATTGAGTGATGAACGCTACCTGGTTGTGACGTGTATTTATTGTTTCCTTCTTTTTGACCTCATATTGAAGTAAAGTGTCCCTATTTATCTCATTTACCTGATCAAAAGCCTCATTTAATTCAACCTCTCGATATTTTCTATTAATGAATTTTTGTTTTAGATCTTCTGCTTGTTTCTTAAAAATCTCGTCTTCTGAACAGTTACGTTTCAGACGTACCAATTGTCCCTTTGGAATGTTTCGCAGCCACTGTGGATTATGGTGACTATCCGCGCGCACATAGTTATTTGCCTGCACAGGCTTGAAAAAGGTTTTTGTGTGCAATATATCATCTTTGACATATATGTGGAGGTCCAAAAAGTCAATGTGTTCAGTACTAAAACTACAGGTGAATTTTAAATTAAGGTGATTGTGATTTAAATATGTGCAAAAATCATTTAAAGAATCCTGAGTGCCTGACCAAATGAAAATCACATCGTCAATGTAGCGCCGCCAGAGCACCAGGTTTGCTCCTAGTGGACAGTTGTTCCAAATGAACTCCTCCTCCCAACTATCCATAAATAAGTTGGCATAACTAGGAGCAAACCTCGTACCCATGGCGGTACCACATTTCTGAATGTAATAGTGGGAATTGAAGGTAAAGTAATTGTGTGTTAAGATAAACCAAATACTTTCCATCAGGAAATCCCTCTTAGTGCGTGAATAGCCACTGGAGTGTTCCAGTTTGCGAGACACGGCCTGGCATCCTTGATGATGGTCAATAACTGTGTATAAGGATGTTACATCCGCTGTCGCAAGAATGTATCCTTGCTGCCATTTCAGATCTTTTAAAATTTGTAGCGTATGTGTCGTGTCTCGCAAATAGGATCTACCACCGGTGACTATAGGTTGAAGATGGTGATCTATAAATTGTGAAAGATTTGAAGTGAGGGAAGAAATACCAGAAATAATAGGTCTCCCCGGAGGTGCAGTTAAATGTTTGTGAATTTTAGGTATAAAGTAAAATAACGGTGTACGTGGAAACTGAACAGATAGAAATTTAAACTCATCCTCACACAATGCCCCACTATCTACACCAGAAGTCAACAATTCTCCCAGTTCGGCTTTGAAATGCACCAAAGGGTCACTGTTAAGGGGGAGGTATGTGGTCTCATCTCCCAGTAATCTCATGGACTCTTTTAGATAATACTCTTTGTCCATGACCACAATACCCCCACCCTTATCAGCCGATTTGATAACAATCGAGTCATTATTCTCCAGATCTTGGACTGCCTCTTTTTCTTTAATATTAAAATTATCTTTTTTGATTTTGTATGTTCTACATGAGTTCTCTAGATCCATGCTGACCATTTCTACAAAGGAGCTTACTAGATGTCCTTGCGCGAACTTTGGATAGAACGTGGATGCTTTTTTAAAAATCTTTTCTTGAGGCTCCGCAGTGCTGCGTACCTCTTGAATGGGATTGGTTTGGTTAGTAATTTTATCCCTAGCAAAATATTTTTTCAGGGCGAGTTTGCGGGCAAATTTGTGAACATCTATGTAGAGATTAAAACTATTTGGTCCACAGACTGGAGCAAACTTAAGCCCTTTGTTGAGTACTTTTTTCTCAATATCGGTGAGCTGGTACTGACTTATATTAAAGATATTCGGATACTCTTTTGTAGTTTTTACCCGATTTCTACTAGTACCTCCTCTTCTCCCTCGGGTCCTGTCTTTCTTTTTTTGTAGTTTAGTGGAGGTTGGATTTCTGATACATGTTTGATTATTTCCACCTCTGGGAAGATGTGATCTCTTTCCTTCCTCCACTCTAAAAAAGAGAAATTTGATTTAATGGCTGGTGTGGGGAGTGGTGTATACGAGATGCTCTCCACATCACTCTCTGATCCTATATCCGACAGCAGTGTATATCTATTGCTGACCGGAATGGGAATTGATTGAGGTAATGTTAGTGCATCATATCGTTCCTTAGCTCTTTTTTGTTGCAGATATAGATTTTTATCATGCAAAGGTTGCTTAACCGGAACGAACGGTGTGGGAACCAGTACATTACTAGAGGATTTTTTTGGGGCATTATTAACTCCCTTTTGTATATATCTGCTCCTTTTAGCATTGGATTCTTTGGATCCTATCGTTACATTGGGTTTCTTATTATCTACATTTATAGCATTAATCTCCTTAGATTTCTTTGCCCAATCTCTCTGACAACCAGTGTCATAGTCTTGTTTATCCCTAAAAAAATTTTGTTGTTTAATTTGAACTATCTCTAATTCTGCCTGATCTAGCCTTTTCTTAATAGTCGGTTCTAGAGCGAGCAACTCCTTGTTATCTTTATAGGGATCTAATTGGATCTTCATATCTAATATATGGCCATCCAATTCGGCTAGGGTTTTCCTCCGTTGATGCACCAAAAGCTTCATGAGAGAGAACGAACATTGGTCTAATATTTCATTCCATTCCCTCATGAAGCCCTCATTATGCGCATCTCCGGTGGGTTTTTTCCGAACCCTAAGCCCCCTAGGGATACGGTGATTTTCCAAATACTTGCTCAGTGTGGTGGCTTCCCACCATTGTTTGCTTTCTAGCATAAGTGTTTTTTCTAGCTGAGCAAGTATTGGATGAAAATCTTCAGTCACACTTTCTATACCTTGGACTGAGTTAGGGTCACTAAAGATATGATCAACATTGACATTGTGACGAGATCTTATGAACAGCGAGCTCATGATGACACTCAAAATGAATAAAATATAAATAAAATAAAAGCAGCTAACACCAAATTGTACAAAACAAACAATCACAGAAAAAAGGTAAGGTGCAAAACAGCGCTAATGATATTGATTGAAATTAAATAAATGTTCAGGCAGCCAGGTGGATGACTGGTAGTACAACCAGTCAGGGAAGCAAAATGAGAAAAAAGGTTAAACCGGCGCCAAAGGGGGGTAAATACCAGACCAGTGGAGGGTGTGACAGTCCAAATACAGTCCTTGGGATGCTGAATAGTGATGATTTCAACTCAGCAGTGTATATGTGGAAAAAGAAAAGAAAAAGATAATGGTGCAGTAAATCAACACAGGGGGGGGGGGGGGGAAAATGCACAGATAATTTACAGATAATGACAAACAAGACATACAAACATGAAACAATAGCACGGCCTAAATATTAATAAAAAGCAATTTATTTGTGTGGAAAGTGCATGAACCGCATCCGGAGGGGTAAAATTACAACCCTACTCACAGAATGCTGGAAGGGTACAGGCAATGATCTGGTGCGTGCAGCTGGGCTCTCAAGATGGCGACCGGAGCACTTGGGCTGGCGTCTACACGTGACTGGAATGCCAGGCTGGTGACTCAGATGACGGGACCTCTGGGCGGACGTGACGTCACCTCCGTTGTAATTTCTCCACCGGCTCACAGGTCTCCAGTCCTCCAGTCCTCCTCAGCAGCCGCAATATCGCCGCACCGGTTTTAAAACACTTTTCAGAGACTGCAGATTTCTCCTTAGGAACTGCAGACTTCTTCCACACAGTGAAACACTCTAAAAACTTGGAACTTCCCAACGCGTTTCGTACGCATGCGCGTACTTTTTCAAGGGATGTGCTTGTCTAATAGTCTCCATGGTATATATACCATCAGTCCAAAGTCCTGGTTGGTTAATTGGATGGCATTAACCCCACTTAGGGCTAATAGATCACAGCACATGAACAAAGGCCTGTTGCTAATCAACATACATTACAAACATATAACATTAATTGGGATAACAGAAAAAAGAGAGGAAAAACATTAAAAACATTAAAAAGACATTTAAAAAGACATTAAAAATATACAATGGCAGAACAATGAATTAATGACTTAAAATAGAATGACGCAAATAAATAATTATAAAAAGGCTTTGAGTTCAAAATCGATATTCATTCCTTTAGGGGAGAGAGTTTTAAGTTCATATATCCAGTAAGCCTCACGTATACTGGCCTGCTGGAGTCTACTCCCCCCTCTGGGGTTAACATCAACTTGTTCAATTGCCTGACAGATAAGACCCTTGGGATTTTGATCATGGTACAGAGAGAAATGGTGTGAGACACTATGTGTCACTAAGCCCTTTTTAATGTTGTAAATATGCTCATAGACACGTCTCTGGAATGTTCTCCCTGTTCTGCCCACATATTGCAAGCCACAAGGGCATTGCAATAAATATATAACATATGTAGAGTGGCAGTTGATGAAATTATATATAGGGTAACTCTTATTAGTAACACTAGATGTAAATTTTTTTGAGTTTTTACTAAATGAACATGCTACGCATTTTGCACAGGTGAAGAAACCTTTTACATTCCCTCCTAGTTTCTGCTTTTTTTGGTTCACCGGACAACTGGGGGCTAATTTAGATTTTAAGTTATTTGCCTTAGAAAATATAATATTGGCTTTTTTTGGAAGGATATCTGCCAATATTCCAAAGGGACAATTGGTACGTCTGAAACGTAACTGTTCAGAAGACGAGATTTTTAAGAAACAAGCAGAAGATCTAAAACAAAAATTCATTAATAGAAAATATCGAGAGGTTGAATTAAATGAGGCTTTTGATCAGGTAAATGAGATAAATAGGGACACTTTACTTCAATATGAGGTCAAAAAGAAGGAAACAATAAATACACGTCACAACCAGGTAGCGTTCATCACTCAATACAATGAGATGGCGCCAAAAATTAAACAAATTATAAATAAGCATTGGCCTATTTTATTACAAGATGAAATATTGGCAGATATCCTTCCAAAAAAAGCCAATATTATATTTTCTAAGGCAAATAACTTAAAATCTAAATTAGCCCCCAGTTGTCCGGTGAACCAAAAAAAGCAGAAACTAGGAGGGAATGTAAAAGGTTTCTTCACCTGTGCAAAATGCGTAGCATGTTCATTTAGTAAAAACTCAAAAAAATTCACATCTAGTGTTACTAATAAGAGTTACCCTATATATAATTTCATCAACTGCCACTCTACATATGTTATATATTTATTGCAATGCCCTTGTGGCTTGCAATATGTGGGCAGAACAGGGAGAACATTCCAGAGACGTGTCTATGAGCATATTTACAACATTAAAAAGGGCTTAGTGACACATAGTGTCTCACACCATTTCTCTCTGTACCATGATCAAAATCCCAAGGGTCTTATCTGTCAGGCAATTGAACAAGTTGATGTTAACCCCAGAGGGGGGAGTAGACTGCAGCAGGCCAGTATACGTGAGGCTTACTGGATATATGAACTTAAAACTCTCTCCCCTAAAGGAATGAATATCGATTTTGAACTCAAAGCCTTTTTATAATTATTTATTTGCGTCATTCTATTTTAAGTCATTAATTCATTGTTCTGCCATTGTATATTTTTAATGTCTTTTTAAATGTCTTTTTAAATGTTTTTAATGTTTTTCCTCTCTTTTTTCTGTTATCCCAATTAATGTTATATGTTTGTAATGTATGTTGATTAGCAACAGGCCTTTGTTCATGTGCTGTGATCTATTAGCCCTAAGTGGGGTTAATGCCATCCAATTAACCAACCAGGACTTTGGACTGATGGTATATATACCATGGAGACTATTAGACAAGCACATCCCTTGAAAAAGTACGCGCATGCGTACGAAACGCGTTGGGAAGTTCCAAGTTTTTAGAGTGTTTCACTGTGTGGAAGAAGTCTGCAGTTCCTAAGGAGAAATCTGCAGTCTCTGAAAAGTGTTTTAAAACCGGTGCGGCGATATTGCGGCTGCTGAGGAGGACTGGAGGACTGGAGACCTGTGAGCCGGTGGAGAAATTACAACGGAGGTGACGTCACGTCCGCCCAGAGGTCCCGTCATCTGAGTCACCAGCCTGGCATTCCAGTCACGTGTAGACGCCAGCCCAAGTGCTCCGGTCGCCATCTTGAGAGCCCAGCTGCACGCACCAGATCATTGCCTGTACCCTTCCAGCATTCTGTGAGTAGGGTTGTAATTTTACCCCTCCGGATGCGGTTCATGCACTTTCCACACAAATAAATTGCTTTTTATTAATATTTAGGCCGTGCTATTGTTTCATGTTTGTATGTCTTGTTTGTCATTATCTGTAAATTATCTGTGCATTTTCCCCCCCCCCCCCCTGTGTTGATTTACTGCACCATTATCTTTTTCTTTTCTTTTTCCACATATACACTGCTGAGTTGAAATCATCACTATTCAGCATCCCAAGGACTGTATTTGGACTGTCACACCCTCCACTGGTCTGGTATTTACCCCCCTTTGGCGCCGGTTTAACCTTTTTTCTCATTTTGCTTCCCTGACTGGTTGTACTACCAGTCATCCACCTGGCTGCCTGAACATTTATTTAATTTCAATCAATATCATTAGCGCTGTTTTGCACCTTACCTTTTTTCTGTGATTGTTTGTTTTGTACAATTTGGTGTTAGCTGCTTTTATTTTATTTATATTTTATTCATTTTGAGTGTCATCATGAGCTCGCTGTTCATAAGATCTCGTCACAATGTCAATGTTGATCATATCTTTAGTGACCCTAACTCAGTCCAAGGTATAGAAAGTGTGACTGAAGATTTTCATCCAATACTTGCTCAGCTAGAAAAAACACTTATGCTAGAAAGCAAACAATGGTGGGAAGCCACCACACTGAGCAAGTATTTGGAAAATCACCGTATCCCTAGGGGGCTTAGGGTTCGGAAAAAACCCACCGGAGATGCGCATAATGAGGGCTTCATGAGGGAATGGAATGAAATATTAGACCAATGTTCGTTCTCTCTCATGAAGCTTTTGGTGCATCAACGGAGGAAAACCCTAGCCGAATTGGATGGCCATATATTAGATATGAAGATCCAATTAGATCCCTATAAAGATAACAAGGAGTTGCTCGCTCTAGAACCGACTATTAAGAAAAGGCTAGATCAGGCAGAATTAGAGATAGTTCAAATTAAACAACAAAATTTTTTTAGGGATAAACAAGACTATGACACTGGTTGTCAGAGAGATTGGGCAAAGAAATCTAAGGAGATTAATGCTATAAATGTAGATAATAAGAAACCCAATGTAACGATAGGATCCAAAGAATCCAATGCTAAAAGGAGCAGATATATACAAAAGGGAGTTAATAATGCCCCAAAAAAATCCTCTAGTAATGTACTGGTTCCCACACCGTTCGTTCCGGTTAAGCAACCTTTGCATGATAAAAATCTATATCTGCAACAAAAAAGAGCTAAGGAACGATATGATGCACTAACATTACCTCAATCAATTCCCATTCCGGTCAGCAATAGATATACACTGCTGTCGGATATAGGATCAGAGAGTGATGTGGAGAGCATCTCGTATACACCACTCCCCACACCAGCCATTAAATCAAATTTCTCTTTTTTAGAGTGGAGGAAGGAAAGAGATCACATCTTCCCAGAGGTGGAAATAATCAAACATGTATCAGAAATCCAACCTCCACTAAACTACAAAAAAAGAAAGACAGGACCCGAGGGAGAAGAGGAGGTACTAGTAGAAATCGGGTAAAAACTACAAAAGAGTATCCGAATATCTTTAATATAAGTCAGTACCAGCTCACCGATATTGAGAAAAAAGTACTCAACAAAGGGCTTAAGTTTGCTCCAGTCTGTGGACCAAATAGTTTTAATCTCTACATAGATGTTCACAAATTTGCCCGCAAACTCGCCCTGAAAAAATATTTTGCTAGGGATAAAATTACTAACCAAACCAATCCCATTCAAGAGGTACGCAGCACTGCGGAGCCTCAAGAAAAGATTTTTAAAAAAGCATCCACGTTCTATCCAAAGTTCGCGCAAGGACATCTAGTAAGCTCCTTTGTAGAAATGGTCAGCATGGATCTAGAGAACTCATGTAGAACATACAAAATCAAAAAAGATAATTTTAATATTAAAGAAAAAGAGGCAGTCCAAGATCTGGAGAATAATGACTCGATTGTTATCAAATCGGCTGATAAGGGTGGGGGTATTGTGGTCATGGACAAAGAGTATTATCTAAAAGAGTCCATGAGATTACTGGGAGATGAGACCACATACCTCCCCCTTAACAGTGACCCTTTGGTGCATTTCAAAGCCGAACTGGGAGAATTGTTGACTTCTGGTGTAGATAGTGGGGCATTGTGTGAGGATGAGTTTAAATTTCTATCTGTTCAGTTTCCACGTACACCGTTATTTTACTTTATACCTAAAATTCACAAACATTTAACTGCACCTCCGGGGAGACCTATTATTTCTGGTATTTCTTCCCTCACTTCAAATCTTTCACAATTTATAGATCACCATCTTCAACCTATAGTCACCGGTGGTAGATCCTATTTGCGAGACACGACACATACGCTACAAATTTTAAAAGATCTGAAATGGCAGCAAGGATACATTCTTGCGACAGCGGATGTAACATCCTTATACACAGTTATTGACCATCATCAAGGATGCCAGGCCGTGTCTCGCAAACTGGAACACTCCAGTGGCTATTCACGCACTAAGAGGGATTTCCTGATGGAAAGTATTTGGTTTATCTTAACACACAATTACTTTACCTTCAATTCCCACTATTACATTCAGAAATGTGGTACCGCCATGGGTACGAGGTTTGCTCCTAGTTATGCCAACTTATTTATGGATAGTTGGGAGGAGGAGTTCATTTGGAACAACTGTCCACTAGGAGCAAACCTGGTGCTCTGGCGGCGCTACATTGACGATGTGATTTTCATTTGGTCAGGCACTCAGGATTCTTTAAATGATTTTTGCACATATTTAAATCACAATCACCTTAATTTAAAATTCACCTGTAGTTTTAGTACTGAACACATTGACTTTTTGGACCTCCACATATATGTCAAAGATGATATATTGCACACAAAAACCTTTTTCAAGCCTGTGCAGGCAAATAACTATGTGCGCGCGGATAGTCACCATAATCCACAGTGGCTGCGAAACATTCCAAAGGGACAATTGGTACGTCTGAAACGTAACTGTTCAGAAGACGAGATTTTTAAGAAACAAGCAGAAGATCTAAAACAAAAATTCATTAATAGAAAATATCGAGAGGTTGAATTAAATGAGGCTTTTGATCAGGTAAATGAGATAAATAGGGACACTTTACTTCAATATGAGGTCAAAAAGAAGGAAACAATAAATACACGTCACAACCAGGTAGCGTTCATCACTCAATACAATGAGATGGCGCCAAAAATTAAACAAATTATAAATAAGCATTGGCCTATTTTATTACAAGATGAAATATTGGCAGATATCCTTCCAAAAAAAGCCAATATTATATTTTCTAAGGCAAATAACTTAAAATCTAAATTAGCCCCCAGTTGTCCGGTGAACCAAAAAAAGCAGAAACTAGGAGGGAATGTAAAAGGTTTCTTCACCTGTGCAAAATGCGTAGCATGTTCATTTAGTAAAAACTCAAAAAAATTTACATCTAGTGTTACTAATAAGAGTTACCCTATATATAATTTCATCAACTGCCACTCTACATATGTTATATATTTATTGCAATGCCCTTGTGGCTTGCAATATGTGGGCAGAACAGGGAGAACATTCCAGAGACGTGTCTATGAGCATATTTACAACATTAAAAAGGGCTTAGTGACACATAGTGTCTCACACCATTTCTCTCTGTACCATGATCAAAATCCCAAGGGTCTTATCTGTCAGGCAATTGAACAAGTTGATGTTAACCCCAGAGGGGGGAGTAGACTGCAGCAGGCCAGTATACGTGAGGCTTACTGGATATATGAACTTAAAACTCTCTCCCCTAAAGGAATGAATATCGATTTTGAACTCAAAGCCTTTTTATAATTATTTATTTGCGTCATTCTATTTTAAGTCATTAATTCATTGTTCTGCCATTGTATATTTTTAATGTCTTTTTAAATGTCTTTTTAAATGTTTTTAATGTTTTTCCTCTCTTTTTTCTGTTATCCCAATTAATGTTATATGTTTGTAATGTATGTTGATTAGCAACAGGCCTTTGTTCATGTGCTGTGATCTATTAGCCCTAAGTGGGGTTAATGCCATCCAATTAACCAACCAGGACTTTGGACTGATGGTATATATACCATGGAGACTATTAGACAAGCACATCCCTTGAAAAAGTACGCGCATGCGTACGAAACGCGTTGGGAAGTTCCAAGTTTTTAGAGTGTTTCACTGTGTGGAAGAAGTCTGCAGTTCCTAAGGAGAAATCTGCAGTCTCTGAAAAGTGTTTTAAAACCGGTGCGGCGATATTGCGGCTGCTGAGGAGGACTGGAGGACTGGAGACCTGTGAGCCGGTGGAGAAATTACAACGGAGGTGACGTCACGTCCGCCCAGAGGTCCCGTCATCTGAGTCACCAGCCTGGCATTCCAGTCACGTGTAGACGCCAGCCCAAGTGCTCCGGTCGCCATCTTGAGAGCCCAGCTGCACGCACCAGATCATTGCCTGTACCCTTCCAGCATTCTGTGAGTAGGGTTGTAATTTTACCCCTCCGGATGCGGTTCATGCACTTTCCACACAAATAAATTGCTTTTTATTAATATTTAGGCCGTGCTATTGTTTCATGTTTGTATGTCTTGTTTGTCATTATCTGTAAATTATCTGTGCATTTCCCCCCCCCCCCCCCCTGTGTTGATTTACTGCACCATTATCTTTTTCTTTTCTTTTTCCACATATACACTGCTGAGTTGAAATCATCACTATTCAGCATCCCAAGGACTGTATTTGGACTGTCACACCCTCCACTGGTCTGGTATTTACCCCCCTTTGGCGCCGGTTTAAGGTTTTTTTTTTGTTACTTAAGTTTTATTGAAGATCGGTACATTAAACATACATATCAAAACGTCACATATTTTGGGGTAAAATAATATCAGGGGGAACACATCTAGGGAAGGGAGGGTGGAGGGTATAGTTACATTTCTACATTCACTTAAAGCAGCAGTTCAAGCAATATCCTATGTGTGTGTGTGTGTGTTTTTTTTAATAATCAGTTCTGTACTATGAGAAAATACTTGTTGCATTTAAAAAAAAATGTTTTAAAAACATTTTTTAATGTTTCGAAAGTAGGAAGCATTTCCAAAGTGACAGCCCCCTTCCCCTTCAGATAGGCTCTGGCTCTTGAGCCCCGCCCTCTCTATAGCAGCGCACCAATTGTATCTAGTAACTGCCCAGTCAATCATATTCCAGGACTACATTGCCCACAATGCTGTGCAAGAACTGAATTAAATAACCCTGAGCAAGCGATCGATTACAGGAGAACGGATCGATATGCAGCTTAGCTTATCACTTGTCAGTGTGCAGATTGTATTGATGCACATATTGAATGGAAAACGCCAGCTTGAATTGTAGTTTTAAATCTACATTCATACCCTCTGTACAGTCCTGGTCCAACATTTTCCAATAAGATTATCAGTCAAAGCTACCACATAGCCACCTTCAATATCTTGTCAAAGGAGAATGCACCTACAACTATCATAGTAGAATTGTGCCCATACCCCTGGTATATCTGATTGAGCTATCTAGGGCTGCCAAACCTTTTGGAATTTAGTGCCAGTACCATTAACCATGCTTGTTAATTTCTCCATTTGGCAAACAAACCAAATTCTGCTTTAAAATTTTAGACACTTGTGGGGTGTCTTTTTTTCTCCCATATTTTCAATGAGTTGGACATTGAGGACAGCGGGTTTCTGATTTAATTCATTACTGATTTTGGGGACCAAATTATTTTATTCATGTCTAGGGGGAAGAAAACCTCTTTTTCTAGTGCTACCCACCTTTTCCGGTTGGGATCGGTATACCATTGGGAAATTTGGCTAAATTGGGCCGCTCTATAATATGATAACAAGCAAGGTACTGCTAATCCTACTGCCAATGTCGGTCTTCTAAGATACCTTCCCTTAAATCTTGGTTTCTTATAGTTCCAGATGAATTTAGTAAACAGAGATTGAAGGGAAAGGATATATCTTGATACAAGCGGCTCTGGAAGGGTCAGAAATAAATATAAAATGCCAGGGAGCAAGTTAATTTTCTGTATCATGCCTATCTATTATATATTATATGCAGACCAAAGTCTGATATCTTCCCTGAACATTTGGAATAATTTGGGGAAGTTTGTTCGATAAAGAGTTTTATAATTGTTTGTGAGTAAGACTCCTAAATATTTAATAGAAGTTGGTTGCCATTTGAAATTAAAATTAATGGCTAGTAATTTCTCAACTTCATTAAGTACATTTATATTTAGTGCTTCTGATTTAGCATTGTTTAACTTATAGTAAATCCTGACATTTTGTTGAAAGTCTCGAGAAGACTAAATAGGTTAGGCAGGAAAGTAAGAGGTCTGGATATCGTCAGGATTACATCATCTGCAAAAAGAGCTACTTCGTGTGACTGTTTGTTTATTTGAATCCCAGTAATATCTGGGTCCTTCCTAATCTGGGCCGTCAGGGGTTCGATACATAAGGAAAATAGTAGATGAGATAGTGACATCCTTGGCATGTGTCACTTTTAATTTTAAAATAATCTCAGGGGAATCCTTTATAGATTATTCTAGCTACTAAATTAGAGTACAATGTCAAGATGGCTCTCAAAATCCTTCCTCCAAAACCAAATGCTTCAAGCGTATCATTTAAACAGGGCCAGTCAATCCCATCAAATGGTTTTTCAGCATCTAAACTCAGGACCATAAGGGGTATTTTCTTTTTGTTGGCCAGCTCGATTAAATCAATTATTTGCCTCGAATTGTCTGCTGCCTGTCTCCCTTTTATAAATCCTACCTGATCGGGATGAATTAACCTAGATAAATTCTGACTAATTCTGTTAGCTAACATTTTTAAATATATTTTAATGTCTGTGTTTATTAAGGAAATTGGCCTATAACTTGTGCAATTTGTTGGATCTTTACTTTGTTTGTGGATTAGAGAAATGGACGCTTGAAGCATGTGTTCCGAATGAGGCCTCCGACATTATTGAATTAAACATACAAAGGAGATGTGGGGCTTATAGGTTTGCAATTTTTTTGTAGTGCAGTTTAGAAAATGAGAAAATCCATCTGGGCCAGGTGCCTTGGAGGGCTTTAGATTTGTAATCACCTGTAATAGCTCTTCTAATGTAAAATCCTTTCTCAAATCCTCGTTCTCTTCCCTGATCAGCATAGGCAAGTCTGAATCTGCTAGAAAAAATTTCAATGCCTGTCTCGTGTTGAGATTATGGGTAACTTTTTCACCATTATATACATTTTTGTAGTAATTTTGAAATGTTTGTGCTATAATATGGGGATATGAGGAAGTATTTCCAGATTTTAGTCTAATAGTTTGCATACTAACATTAGCTTGTCTATTTCTCAACATATACGCTAATAATGTGTCTGGCTTGTTAGATTTTTCAAAATACTTCCTCTTTGACCAACTCAAGAAAATAAGGGGGAAGGACCCCCAAGCTGATGCTCTAATGTAGCAATGTCCACATATTAAATAACTGGATGTGTAGTTATAAACACCTTTGATAAAGCGCCTCCACGGCGGGAAACGCGTCAGAGTTTTTTAGTATGTGTGTTTGTTCATTTGGCTTATATGCCCAATAAATAGTTATTTTTTTGCCTCCAGCCCTTTGCTTTTTGCAGTGCTCTACCTTCCATTCCTTTTACTCTTTGACCAACTCAATTACTTTTCTGCCTGGGAGGTCAGAAGTAGATTTAGCTCTACGCTGATGTCTTTTAATTCCTTATGTGTTTCTTCTTTACCGTTCGTATTATGTAGCGTAGAGAGCTCTGTCAGTTTTTCTTGCAGTTTAATTATTTTCGCATTTCTCTCTTTTTTTCTCCCTGCTGCGATACTAATCAGAAATCCTCTCAGGGTGGCTAGATGGGCTTCCCAAAGCGTTGTTTCGGAGATCACGCTGTCTTTTATTAATTCTAAAAAATTGTGCTAAATCTGAGCTAATTTTCTGCTATATTTCTGGGATTTTTAAAATTGATTCATTTTGTTTCCAGTTTGTTTCCAGTTTGTTCCCGGTCTGTCCAAATTAATTTGGGAGCATCTTATCTCTAGTGTAGCGTGGTCTGACCACGATATATCATGGATCTTGCATAAAAACATTTTCGGGATCAATCTGGTAGATACAAAGATGTAATCTATTCTGCTATAATTTTGGGTGGATGAGAAAATAACGTATATTCCCTTTCATTTGGTTGAAGTTCTCCCCAGATATCTGCTAATTGTGTGTCTTTTAATCCTTTAAGGAGAGTGCTTGACTCACTTTTTCTGTGATGTTTTGACTCTATAGATTTATCTACATTGGGGTTAAGCACTGTATTAAATTCCCCTGCCCAAATCGTGTATCCCTTCATTATATAGCCTAAAATGTGGAATAATGATGTAAAAAATTGGGGGTTGAATTCATTTGGAGTGTATAAATTTGCTATGTTGAGAGGTTGGCCGTGCAATGAACCAACTCATATAAAAAAATCTATCCTCTGTCTATTTTGGTTTGCTCCACAGTGAAAGGAATTCGATATTGTATTGATATTGCTACCCCTCTTTTTTTTTAACTGTGGCTGATGATAGACAATATTTCCTATCACTTTTGTCAAAATATTTGGGGGAGGGGGCATGGCCAGGGTCTGACAGTTGTCGCAAGTTGCTAAAACTCCACTCCAGACATACAATAAATGCAAACCAGCGCCCATAAAAACACAATAATTATAAGCACAAACTGGTGCAAAAGCTTCCTGGCCAATTCAAGAGCAGAAATACATATAACTCTGATAACCCAACAAAACAATACCTACCGGTGGAGAAGACGAAACGGCTGGGAGGCGAGTTGCAGGGGCCATCTTGCCCTGGTGTGCTGCCTGATTGTGACTGGAGCTTGCCTCCCCCTGATGACGGGATCGGGATCCCCGCTGAGCTAGAGGAGCTGGAAGGGGTACCCGCCTGTAGGTAGGCAGCGGAGCAAGTGGCCTGCTTGATGTGAGTTCCGGTGCAGCAGCGAGAGGGCTGCTAGTGGCCTGTTCAGTGGTAGGAGGGCGGTCATCTTGCCCTAGCGTGTGTCTGAGGTGGTGTCGCCGGAGCTCATGGGCTATTCCCCCCCCCCCCTCTCCCTGGGCCACTGATCAGAGCCTCCTTCGGGCCGGGACAGGAGGTACTGCAGTGATACCCAGGGGGGGGGGGGGGTGAAAAATCTCGTGGAGGTGCGGGGGATGGTGTGGCTTGCCCTTCTTCCCTTCTGCTCTAAAATGGCGGCCATAAGAGGGCACAGAGCAGCAGGATCTGGTCCAGCTGGTTTGAGCCACTGAGAGGAGGGGAACTGGGCCGCTCAACCACCTAACTCAGGTGCTGTCCTGGTCCCTGCGTTTTTGGATTACATCTCAGCCTGCGTTCCAGCCATGTCCAAGATGGCCACCGCCGACTGGAATTAAAGGTACAGCACATACAGGCAAGCACAGTTGGGGGTAACCCTCATAGCAAAGCAAGCAAAATAGGACTCCCCCCCCCCTCGAAAAGGACAAACAAAAACAATTAACAAAATCGCTAAAGCCTCCCCAGCATAGCTGAAAATTTTAAAAAGCCCCTGACACAAGATGTGACCCGATACTTCGGAGGACAGCAATGCCCGCCAAATCAGGGTAGCACGTGTAGCCCCTTCCGACAAAGAGCAGGAGAGGATGGATATGAACACCCTGGATGGAGAAGAAATAACACGATCATACTTAGAGGAGCTGCTCTCTTAAATGTGTGATAAAATGCACCAGTCTTTTCAGGAAGACTAAAAAGGTGCAGTTGTAGAGCTAAAAGCGGAGATCAAATCCCTCACTCACAGAACAACTGAGCTAGAAACAAAAATGAACGAAGCACTTCAGTTACAGAGCACGGCAGATGATGAAATCTTAAGAATGGGACAAGAAATCAATCACCTAAAGGACTGTCTCGAAGACCAGGAGAACAGGGATAGGAGACAAAACCTGCAAATAAGGAATGTCCCTGAATCAGTCTCCGCAAAGGCTATAAGGCCTTATCTACATAAGCTTCTAACTACAATCAGCCCAGAGCTCCAAGAGAGGGACCTGGAAATTGATCGTGCCCATCGGGCTTTGGGCCTAGATCTGAAGATCCCAGACGTAGACGAGATATCATCTTAAGGCTACACAGTTATAGTACTAAAGAGAAGATTATAACTGCATGCAGAGAAAAAGGTGACATATCTTTTGAAGATGAAACACTGCAAGTCTTCAATGATCTATCAAAAGTCACAATAACACCCAGGAGAGGGCTAAGGCCTCTAACTTTCATACTCAAAGATAATAACATCATATACAGATGGGGCTTCCCATTCAAACTCATCGTAATAAAAAACGGCAAACACCTAAGTATCAAACACCCAGAAGAAATAGAACACTTTCTACTGGCTCTGGTGTTCTCCAAGGTTCAGCAGGCCAGAGATCTCCCAAAGCCTCAGAGAGCAGGCCAAGTTGGGGGGCCACCAGCAGCCTCTGAGAGACTGGCGGGGTAAAGCTCACAGAGAGCCGGTGTAAAGGACTGAAGAAGCATGGATCACACTGTTGTGGACTGGGTCATCACCTGGTGTGCCAAATGTATGGAAACCCTATAAAGAATATAAAAATTTAAATGCCTTACCATTCACATCCCAATCTGCGACCTTGTCTCCATGCTCTACAATCAACCTAGATGCTTACGACACGAGGAAACCTACTAACTTCTGAGGATGAGATAACGACGTCTCTATAAAAGTCATCCATTGAAGCACAACCATCCCTAGATGAAACAATCACCGGGGCCTCGAGGTTCGTCTTTTCTCCCCCCTGCCGCTGATGGTAACACGTGGCGCCTGATCTTGGTCCTGGGTGGCGGGAGGGGGTCTATTTTACGGGCCTGGGTGAGCCTCCTTTCGAGTTGCCGGTGTGATCTGGGTCTTCCCCTATTGCTTGCCTGGTGATGGGGGCTCGGTGGGATCGTTCCCCGCCTTTCTCTCCCCCCCTATCGCCAATCGGATGCCCAGAAGGGCCGACGTTTGGGTGGTCCTGGGGTATGGGGGGTTGGGGAGGGGTGGGGCGGAGACCTGGAGCGGCCCTTTTGATGTGGCTTCCCTCCGCCGTCGGTTTGGCAGGCTGGAGTAGGCCCGGCCAACTGTGGCGTAGGATCGCCTTGGAATAACCATGGGGGACAACTCCATTACCACATAGATCAGGAACCAGATGAGAGGAACCACTCTGTTTACGGCTCCCGGCCACCAGGTTGGACAAAATCTATTTGACTTCAGGGTTGATTGAGACTTAGAGATGAAAGAGACTCCAGGGTTCTGGAGCCCTAACGTACTGCCCTTCAGCGTAATTTCTTTAAGTTTGATAGGCGTAGTCAAGCATTTTTTTCCTTGCCCTTACTTATAGGGTTGATATATTGCACTGGGCCAACAACACAATATGAGGCCTACTAAGTTACCAAAGTGAAGCAGATCTTTGAGAGAGCTCCTGCTAATATTGGCTAGTAAAGAGATATAAATGTTTAAAACAAAAACGTTAGGGTTAAAAAGTTCTGATGTACTCTATTTCCCCTTTTCCCCCCATTCCTTCCCCACCCCACTTGGCCCCCCAAACTCCCCCCCCCCCCCTCATACTGGTTATGGAATGGGTTAATATGTTAATATTCTGTATTTAAAGTTAGGTGTTAAATGAAGAACAAATTGTATTTCCCTGATTTTTCACAGATATATGTCTATAGAGTGATAGATATCAAGTACAATAGTCAACCAGCGATCATAATTATAAACTAAACTAAATAAGGATGTGTTCAGAGTCCCTCCTCCTCCCTCCCCCTCTCCCCTCCCCTCTCTCCCCCACCCCACCCCCCCCAACTCCACCTCTATAAAACTTATATCACTAAATGTCAAAGGGCTACAGACTAATAGGAAAAGGAGATTAGCGCTCCAGGAACTTAAAAGATCAAGAGGAGATATAGTCTTCCTCCAAGAGACTCATTTTGGTATCTGCGATCCCCTTAACACATTCAGAAACATTTTTCCACAAGCAATCTATTCGTTCAGCAGTAAAAAAAAGGTTGGCAATCTTAATTAGGCAAGGTGTTCCCTTCAATGTAGAAAAAACAGTCACAGATCCAGAAGGTAGATACCTATCAGGCTCAGCAGTCACCTTGGTAAATCTCTATTCGCCAAACGAGAACCAGACAGATTTTCTGAAAACCATACTCGAAACAATTGAACCCAAATTCCTGTCCTCCCTGATAGTGGGAGCAGACCTAAATATGGTTCTCAACCCTGAGGTAGATAGATCTTCTGCCCCAGGACTGTCTAACTCCCTTCATATTCAGAAAACAGCAAAACAATTCAGAAATATAATAAGAGACATTTCACTGACAGACGTCTGAAGAGCACAACATCAGGGTCAGAGATTATACCTTCTATTCTCCCCCTAATCAGACCTACTGTAGAATAGATTATCTATTCGAAACCAAAAATATTCCCCAGGGCTCATCGCATGCAGATATAGGTCCTATCACATGGTCGGACCACGCGCCAATTGATCTCACTCTCACCCTCACCTTTGTCAAACATTATTCTTTTTGTTGGAGATTGAACGACTCCCTTCTGAATCACCCTGAAATAGAAAGCAGAATTAAACAAGCATTAAAAGATTTTTTCAATATTAACAAGGACTCCCCTTCCTCCCCGGCAATGCTCTGGGAAGCCCATAAGGCCACGATCGGGGAAGATTTAATTTCCATTGCATCCCACAAGAAAAAAGCCAAACTAAAAATATAAAAGAACTAACTGATAAAATTACACACCTAGATCAACTACATTAAACCAACCCAACAAAGAAACTGTACAAAGCCCTGAAATGGACTAATCAAAAATATTATGACAAGGGAAATAAGGTGGATAAACTACTTGCAAGTAAGCTGAGGGGGGTGCGGGTGAGATCACAAATAACGGCTATCAAAGATAAAAAGTGCAATATTGTATACGACGAGAAGAGAATCGCAAAGGAGTTCACTAAATTCTATACACAATTATATAACCTGAATTCCTCTAATAGCACGTCATAGCCGCAAAACTCTGAGGCTATAATGAAATATTTAGAAAATTGTCATCTCCCTGTAACAGGGGAGTTATCCCTGTTCAGGTAATGTGCCTCTAATCCAGCAGTGTGGTGGTTAACTGCTGGTAGTCAATTAACAAACCCCAACTGCCTGATTAGATCTCTTAGAAAAGCCTGTCTTTTGAGACAGGAAGAGAGACTCCTTACCTCACACCTGAGCTGAACTTGGAGACAGAGCAGAGATTGTCCTTGACTCTCACAACTTGTCTTGAGCCCTGCCAGAAGAAACAGCAGAGCTGCTTTCAAGACACAGGGGAAACTGCTAAACCTGAATGCTGACAAAACCCGAGGAAAGGTAGCAACGCAGGAACAGGGAAGATTTTCCCTCCAAACCACAAGGAACAGATAAGACTTTAATTTATGAGACTTTATATATCTGCTTATTTCATGCTATATGTTTGGGGCTGGGAGACCTGCTTATCTAAAGGGAGTGTGGACTGCATACAGTAGTATTTCACTAGAAATACTCCCAAGTGAATAGAAGCTTTGTTTACCCCTTGTTTTGATGTTTTCCTGATGTTAAGGGAACAGGCGCAATAAAGCCTTATTTAATTTCATTATAACCAGACTCCCTTGCATACCTCTGTGAGCGTCCGCCTACATATGGTGCCCGAAGTGGGACGAGAGGTGGTTCTTGAAGTTAGAAGGAACCCGGAGTTTGGCCTGTGAAATTTTTTATGCTTTTTGCCTACAAACAGCCTGACCAAAGATCTCATGCATCAGAGACAGAGTTAAAGGGACACACCCAGGCAGGAAACTTACACTGCACTGAAACTTACAAAACCACAGATGGGCTCTTTTCCCCAATCCCAAGAGGAGAGAGAGACTGCTGAAGCAGGTAAATATTGTTTGCCTATCCCAATAAAGTGTAATATGGTCATTGAAATAGGGGGTTTGCCTTCCAGCCATAGTCAGGGTTCAAGAAGTGAGTTAGCCCTTAAAGGGATAGGCGTTTGTTTTCAAATGTTTAGCTGAAGCAGTGAATACAAATGGTGACCCATGAGCGGTACTGATTCTGCAAGTAAAGGCTGCCACACCGCATAGGACTACCAGTTGTGAATGGAGTATATGCAGAAAAATGTGAAAATTGATGCAAAACTGTGCTGAAGCAGGGGAATTTTCAGTAAACAAGTGCTGAGGGTAAAATTGCCTACTAGAAAAAAAAGGAATTGCTGAACTGTGTAAAAGGTATCCCAAAGTGTGAAGAGTGTATGTCATAATACCCAAAGTTGAGACTGAACTCAAGCAGAAAATCACATTATTTGGCTGAAGAAGAGAGATTGCACCTAGCAAGTAAATGGTGTAAAGCAAACATAAGTTTTTACCTAGCAACTACACAACCAGCATACCTAATGAGATTAACCTAGCAAGTAAATGGTGTAAAGCAAATAGACGTTTTACCTAGCAACTGAACATCCTGTATACCTGATGAGAGAAAATGCATGCACCGGACTGCTGATATTGTAAAACTTATCCAAGAAATAAAAAGTCTACAGAGATGCCTGTGAGAGCTACGACCTCTACAAGCAAAATATGCCCACCTGTAGGACTACCACAGTTGGGGGTTCTAGCAAATACAGTGGCAACAGCTGCAATAGCGCCTCCTGAGGTCAGGAAGAAAACTTCCCCAAAATGGAGGACAAGATGCAGTGTTCCTGTAATGAACCCTACCCCACGGAAGAGTGGCCCTTCCAGTCCAATAAGGAGGAAGACATCTCTTACGAGGAACCCGAACCGAGTCACATCCACAAAACACCCCAAGAATGGTGGGGGTGCCTGAACTCGGCACGAACAGAAAAGACCGCTCTCTATGATGACGAATATGGTCGACAAGAGAGAGAGCGGGAGCAGCAGATCACCCAATATTTCTGTCAGCTAAAGCAACTGCAAGAAAACCTGGCGTATATAATGAAGCTGTTGAAGTATCAAATACAGAAGGAGACCCCAGTATTCCTGATGGGACGGAGTCATCCAAAACAAAAAGGCGGAAAAAGATAAAGAAAAGCGGTTCTTCACTTACCGTGGAAGGAACAGACACGTCCGCAGACCCTGTGGAGAAAAAGGGGGACCGATATGCGCTGCAGCCTGGAGAAAATGGAGAACTCGTCCCGCGGATAACCGAATATCCAGAGGGCCCAAGGCAGAAGTCGTGTACCCCAAAGAAGTGTCTGTCCGGTGCCAACAGTGAGGAACCCTCAACCAACGATCCCAGGGAAGCGGAGCCGGAACAAGTGAGTGTCGATCCCTTGACCAGCCCTGAGGATGCCCTGAAAAATGCCAGGCGTGACTGTAATATACTCCGTGAACAATTGAAACAAAAGAAAGATGATTACGTGGAGCTACTGAAAGATAATGCTGAGTTACAGAAGATGGTGCTCGCAATGTACTCTGCAGCCAGGACAGAATTGGACGATCTCAAGACTGAGCTAGATACTGCAAATGCTACTATTTCCGCCATGGATGAAAAGCAGAGCCAATCTGATAAAATGATGGCTACCTAAAGCGGAAGTATGAGGAGGCACTGAAGCAGATGACAGTCTTCCAGCAAGAGGTTCACACTCTTCGCATAGAGCTGAATGCCTCACAACAGGAGGTCAACAGTGTCCGGACAGAGGACGACGTATCTCAGAAAGAGGTTCAGACACTCCGCAGAGCACTGGATGCCTCACATCATGAGACCAACAGCTGCCGCACAGACCTGGAAGTTTCCAGGAAGGAACTACACAGTCTCACTGAGGAGCTGGACATATTTAAAGAAACGATTGTCAATCTTAAGACAGATCCGAAAGTCTCTCAGAAGGAGCTTCAGACCCTCAACCTAGAGAAGGAAGCCTCACGCCAGGAGACTGTCATTCTCAACGCAGATGTGCGTAAATGGAAGGAGGACTGCATGGAGGCCCTGAATAGTACAGAGACTGAAAAAGGAGAAAATTTAAGATTAAAAAGAAGAAACTTAAAACTCAAAGAAGAAAATTTTAATTTGACAAACGACATCAAGGAAAAAAATGAAAAGCTGCACGAGCTTAAATAAATAAATAGATTTTTGGAAGGTGAGAAGTTTGAAGCAGAGCACCGACTGCAGAACCAACTGCCAGGTCTGCGTACGCACCTCGAGAAGGCCGAGGAGAAGCAGCGAACTCTGCAGGAAGACAATCTGCAGGCTGTTAAAGAAATTCAAGTGCTGCAGGAACGTCTTATTACCCAGTATGTCCCCGCAAAGCAGCATGAGAAACTGAAGGCTACCCTGAGCGTCACCAAAGCAACGCTAAAGGCCAAGCTTAGAACCCATGTGACGAGGCACAAAAGGGAGCAAAAGAAGGTACAGAAACTGAAACAAGTAACTGTGGCCCAAGCAAAGAAGTTCATAGTGCTTCACAATGCAATAAAAATGTGGAAGCAAGCTCAGAGAAAGCAAAGCATGCAGATAAATTCCCTGGGAAGAGACTTGCAAGACGCACTCAAAAAACAGGGATCTCTCGCGGATGAGATGAAAGTTCTACAAGGACAAGTATTGACCCTGACTAAGCATCAGTATCCCACAGCCACAAAAACCCATAAAGACAAGGGTGCAGTGAGAGCTGGGAATACCGCTCGTCTGAAAGACAAGGTTGCAAAATGTGAACTATCTAAACAAGCACTAGCAAAACCTTCAGCCACCCAACAGGCAATAAAAGAAGGTACACGTGCTGAATGAAAACCAGAAGAATCCTTAGCTGATGAAGCTGAAAAGATGGGACATTCTCTGGAAGTGGGGGTGGAATTACAACTTAATCCCAAAGAGGCTGAACTAGCAAGCCCATTGAGTGGGAAAAGGGCAGAGTGACAGCTTCAAGAGCAGAAAACTCAAAGGGCTGTTTTTAAACGCTCTGCAAATACTGCCATACAGTCTGCCTACAATAAGACGAGCACCCGACGCGAGAGAAATCTCATGATCGCGCACATAGCAAAAAGACTATACTTAGAAAAAGTCCTCCTCGAGCGACTGAGGAGTGCTGATCTCAAGCACCTTCGGGAGGAGACGCGAATAAACTGGAGAAAGGGCTCCAATCCCAGTGGGACTGAGGGTTCTCTTCCTCCATCCACTCTCATTCAAGTCACAGAGATATCTAGAATGAGAGTGGAAGGATGGGCTTTGGCCGTGGCAAGCCTGAGCTTCCCACAAACAGGGGAGGTATGTAACAGGGGAGTTATTCCTGTTCAGGTAATGTGCCTCTAATCCAGCAGTGTGGTGGTTAACTTCTGGTAGTCAATTAACAAACACCACCTGCCTGATTAGTTCTCTTAGAAAAGCCTGTCTTTTGAGACAGGAAGAGAGACTCCTTACCTCACACCTGAGCTGAACTTGGAGACAGAGCAGAGATTGTCCTTGACTCTCACAACTTGTCTTGAGCCCTGGCCGAAGAAACAGCAGAGCTGCTTTCAAGACACAGGGGAAACTTCTAAACCTGAATGCTGACAAAACCTGAGGAAAGGTAGCAACGCAGGAACAGAGAAGATTTTCCCTCCAAACCACAAGGAACAGATAAGACTTTAATTTATGAGACCTTATATATCTGCTTATTTCATGCTATATGTTTGGGGCTGGGAGACATGCTTATCTAAAGGGAGTGTGGACTGCATACAGTAGTATTTCACTAGAAATACTCCCAAGTGAATAGAAGCTTTGTTTACTCTTGTTTGGATGGTTTCCTGATGTTAAGGAAACAGGCGCAATAAAAGCCTTATTTAATTTCACTATAACCAGACTCCCTTGCATACCTCTGTGAGCGTCCGCCTACACTCCCCCAACTAATTGAGGAATCCGGAGCCTTAAACGGAACGATTACCCAGACTGAACTAGCGGAAGCAGTCAAGACATTAAATATATCTAAATCTCCTGGCCCGGATGGATTCACCAACGTTTATTATAAAAAGTTTTTGCCTGTACTCTCTCCATATCTACTTGCAATGTATAACTCATTTCTAGAGGGAAAACCAATACCCACAACTAAGTCAACCACGAATCTGGCGATTATTCATATTAAACGGGGCAGCATGGACTTCTCTATTTAAGAATTTACTGGATAACAGATATTTTACATGTAAGTTGTTACTTGCTATTTTTATACCTTACATTATACAATACTTCAAACTTGGTGCTCTCTGTGCCTTCTTTCTTCTTTTTCCTATGCGTCATTGTAAAGATACACCCTTTCTCTGTTGCTCTGTCTGCTAAAACTCTCGCAGACCCTCATTCTCTCCCATCTTGACTATTGTAACCTGCTGTCCGGCCTTCCTGCCTCTCACCTTTCTCCCCTTCAATCATCCTAAACGCTGCTGCTAGAATCAATTTACTCTCTCCTTGACAAAGGGACTTAGGTCCCGAAACGCGTCAGAGTTACCCTGTACTCCATATGACCACCAAATAAATCATTTTTATTACCCAAACTGGTTTGCAGCCCCCACTGTTTGCACGGCTGTGCTCCGCCACTGGACCCCACGGGACTACTCTTTACTCTCTCCTAAATATGTCTCAGTGGTTCTCCTGCTGAAATCCCTCCTCTGGCTTTCTATCAAATGCCATATTACACACAAAATTCTCCTCCTCACTTTTAAGGCTATACACTCTTTTGCCCCTCCTTACATCTCAGCCCTAATTTATCACTATACACCATCCTGACTCTTGGGTTCTGCTCATGGATGTCTTCTCTCTACCGCTTTTGTATCTAAAGCCATCTCCCGCCTAAAACCTCTCACTCACTGCCTCACATCTCCGGAATGCCCTTCTCTTCAATATCTGACTAGCAATCTCTCTATACATCTAGCTCCGTGGCTCATACCGTATACCTCATACATCGACCTTGACCGCATGCAGACGCACTTACTAGAACACCTTCCTGCTGTCTCTGTATGTTCTTCCTACTTACCCCTTAAATTGTAAGCTCTTCGGGGCAGGTACTCCTTTTCCTAATGTTATTTTTATGTCTGAAGCACTTATTCCCGTTATGTGTTATATTATTATCTCACATGTATAACTGCTGTGAAGCACTATATAAATAAAGATATACATACAATAGTGGCCCGATTTGCACAATTTAAGGAATAATCCCTGTCAGGTGAGACCAGGACTTTAAACAAATTTATATCTGGGATAATTCACTAGGCAAAACAAGATGGTGGAATAAAATTAGATTAATTCGGGTAAACCCGCGTACACACAATGAACTACAAAATACAGACGGAATATATACACTTACTGGGGTCTGGGGTTGAAAACTAGCTTTTCCTAGTTGCAGGATGCCTGCTTCAGCAAAACGCTTACCCTGTCCGCTCCACATCACTGGACTATGCATGGAACAAGTAACCTTATTCCTCAGAACTGGCCCACAGGTAGCCTAAGATTCCCTGGCACCTCAATGCCTAGTGCTTTGCTTTTGCAAGCAAAGGCCCTGGGAAACCCTACCGGTGCCTCACTGGACCAGTCCAAGATAACCTGAAGACTGAGAGAGAGCGAGCTCTGATTGAGACAGGCCCTTTCATAGACTTCTGTGTCCTATGTCTAACATGAACTGCCCACCATTCAAAGCGTGGGAACTTTTCCCACCAACCAATCAGAGCGGGGCTCATCTGGAAATTAGTCTGGGATACATGGGATCGAAAATCAGGAGTTTGGGGGACACTGTGAACGTTAAAGAGGAAAAGCAGGGTACGTTTATTCTTGTACTGCATTGCTGCTAGCAATGCAACTTGGCCCCTGAACACAGATTTCCCTTTGACTTATATTGGACTTCAATAGTCCCCCCTGTCCTTATGTATGGACGGGTACCCGCAAAGCCTACACTGTTTGCGGGGAACCATAACAGTACCTAAGGTACCCCCTAAACCAGGGACCCCCTTTTCTGTGTATACTAGAAAAGATTTCACCATGGCTCACTTTCCTTACCAGGCTGTGCTGAAGCAGGGTACCCTAGTGTTGAGTCACGGTTACATTTTTAAGGGGAGATATTGATGCGGCCAATGTGCACACATGAATCCACAAATCATGCCTGATTGTCGGATACATTTACCGGGGAACTGGTAACTTTGGTCCTCGACCCTGTATGCACATTCTGACAACAGTTTCTCAGCGAAATCCCCCTTAAAACTCATGCATCCAAAATCCCTGGTTAAATGCATGCCCGGAAAGGGAAAATCACAACAAATACTGGTAATACATTCTGGGGCAGTGGAGTGCTGCCCAAATACACCTGGGGCTGACTATATGTGTTCCCCAACATCCACCTTTGACCTCCCACTCCCAAAGTCATTTTCCTGTAGCTATCTTCTATGGGGAATCATAACCACACATGGTATCCATAGCCCATAACTCTGCAGGGGACCGTATATGGGAACATGGTCACATGGAAATACAGTGTATTATCATACTGGGCCCAAGAGCTAACCCTCTTGGCCCATTTCCCACGGTTCCTAGGGGCAGCCAGCCAGACTTGGACTTTTATTTGGACGGCCAGCTAACCCCACCGTTACAACCCCCTTAGGCCCAGATTGACAAAATAGTGCAAAGCTTTAGCACACTTTTACTCCCATTCATATGAATGGGAATAAAGACGTGCTAGAGTTTAGAACCCTTTTATCGATCAGGGCCTTAGTATGATATGACCAGGCATGTATTACACACAATGGATATTATCATAATTTATTTATTATACACCAACATATTCTGCAGCACAGTACAATGGGGTCAGACCACTACAGCAATAGATATCAAACATTAACAAACATTGGTGCAGTGTGAGGATCGGGCGCAGGCCCTGCCCCCGAGTTTGATCCAGACTTTGGTACAGCTGGTGCCTCATCTGTGCCTGCTGTGCAGACCCCACCCAGCAATGAGTCTAGTATCAGCTTCTGCTGTGCAGCTGTTCTCCTGCTGGATGTTCCTCCTTTATAGGCTCAGCAATTGCCTCTGCAAATTGGCTGAGCATAATAGTTTTTTACTTGTGATGTTGTTCTGGTCGCAAGCACTCTGGTTTGCCCTGTCCTGCCTTGCTGTCCCTCCTGTCTTGCATTCCAGAGACCTGGACAACGGACTCTACCTTCTACTATCCTCGACCTAGGCTAAGTGACCTGAACTACCCTCCAGTCTCCTACCCTCGACTTCAGCGAGTATATCTAATACCTTACTTCTCCAAACCCTGACCTGTGGCCTCTCAGCTTCAGGTCGGTGTTTACAAAAACTCACCTCAGCCTCGCATCCCTTCCTGTTTGTGGCGAGCACTCGTTACTTGCAGTAAGGACTCAGGAGGATCCTGCTACAATCTATAAGGAAGGGAGAGTAGAAACATCATGTACAGTGGAGAAGAAGGTTGGTGTGTTTCTGAGAGCTGTTATTTGAAAGAATTAAGCGTTGGGAAAGAACTAAATTGTGGATTGTGCTGGACAAGTTCTGTAGGTTATGCAGTTAATTATAGCATCAGCAGGACTCAGGAGATAATTCACAAGGATATTCCCTTGGGTGAAATTATAAGGCTGCACTCTTTATATAAACCTTCTAAAAGAATTAGAAGGAACATGCATTTGCATGATTGTTTTGTTGCTGTCATGTTTTCATCTTATATACAGACAAGCTATTAATAGATCATGTACAATTTGTTTTAGTGTTATACAAAAATCAATATTTATCTGGCATTGTAAAAACGCAGCATCTAAAAAGTGTGGATTGTCACTTAGCAGGATGTTTCAACTCGAAATTGTATCCGCTCATTGTAGCCATTGAAAATGTTGATACAACTAGATTTAAGCAGGTATATGTTTTACTCCACACAAACCCAGCAAGCTCAAACGCCCACACCCACCTAATCTTGACTATATGTAATGCCACATAGAGTGCCACTTGGCTGTGGCACATGAATATAGCAAACGACAGGGGGTGCCCAGTGCTACGTCCAAATGACAAAACATACATGGTAATAATTACAAGAAATGATGCTTCATTCTTAATAATAATGCTAATGCTAATAATAATCAAATATGTTTTTTTAGTTAGAAATTTTGGCCAAAACATCATAAGCTTGCACATCAAATTGTCAAGGTAAACCATAATAAGTGCAAGTCCTACACTACACTGCATTTGTTCCCTGATTATCCACCGATGGGTGTGGCAGACCATTCAGGTCAATCAGTGGTCCCTGTAGTTAGGCTCCCGAAAAAGAGAGGGAAATGTGGGAAAGAGGGGGGGGAAGGGGGGAGGTTGATGGGTATCCCCACCCCTGGAGACGCTTTTTATTACTTAATCCCGGCATCTCGCCTGGTTACTGGGCTAGGGAGGAGGCTGTGGTATTTAAAGTTTTAGTGGTCAGCCAAGGTTCCCATATGGAGTAGAACCGCTCCATTGAGGGATTAAGGAATGCCGTCAGTTTTTCCATTAGCATAACCTCGTTTAATCTTTTTCTTACCATTTGTATCGTGGGAGGGGAGGTTTTCTTCCAGGAGAGCGCCACTGAGCATCGTGCTGCTGTCAAAATTAAGGAGATTAATTTCCATACTGGGCGGTCAATTTTATCCATTGGCCTGCCCAGTATGTAGGTCAGTAGATCTGTAGGGATTGTGAGGTCAGTGACCTCTTTTATTAGTTTTTGGATTAAGAGCCAATATTTCTGGATTTCTGGGCATAGCCACCATATGTGGGCCATGTCTCCCCTGTGTCCAAAGCCTCTCCAGCATAGATCAAATGCCAGAGGGTAGATTTGCCGCAGTTTCACCGGTGTTAAGTACCAGTGGAACATTATCTTGTAGATGTTTTCTTTAATACTGGTGCATTCAGAAGTTCATGATGCCGCGTCCCATATCTCTTCCCAGTCTTCATTGTCTATGTTTATGATTAACTCCACTGCCCATTTGTGCATATAATCGTGTGTCGGGGTTCGCGTATATATACTGTCCTTAGGTTAGTAACCATATTCCGGATTAGTACACATACATGTTAATAGAGCACATAAACATTGCGGAGGTATTCCTCTTAGTTCACGTACTGGAAATATCGTGGGGGGTCAGGCTGGCGTAGCCACCAGGGCTGAGATATGGGGACTAGGTCTCCGTTGTGTACAGGGGGTTTAGTCCCTTGATGTCCTGCGCTCAGTGAGGGGGTGGGGGGGGAGGAGAGGGAGGGTGGGGGGGAGGAGAGGGAGGGTGGGGGGGGAGGAGAGGGAGGGTGGAGGGTGGAGGGGGAGGGTAGGGTGGGGGGAGGGGGAGGGAAGGGTGAAGGGGGAGGGGTGGGGGAGTGGGAGGGAAGGGTGAAGGGGGGGAGGGGTGGGGGAGGGGAAGGGGGAGGGGAAGGGGGAGAGGAAGGGGGAGGGGAGTGGTCAAGCAATTCGAAACATGTTCGCCATCTTGATGCATACTTTTTTAGGTAACAGTCAAACATATTATGGAAACGTCAACATATAGTGGGGGCGCTTTTTTGCAAGTCCTGCGCCCCTTCACATTATTAGGTAACAGTACAGACAGCATTTTGAGACATTTGGTTCCCTCCCTCTAGTAGGGTAGAGAGGGGGCCCTTCATTCACCTAACGTGGCGGTTCAACTATTAATGAAACACATTAACATTGCGGTGTTATTCCTGTTGGAGCACGTACTGAGGATACCTTGGGTGGGTCTGGCTAGCATAGCCACCCGCACGGGGGTATGGTGGCTAGGTCTCAGTTGTGTGCCTGGGGTATAGTGCCTTAGTATCACGTTTACAGTGGGGGGGAGGGAGATGGGGGGGGAAGGGGGAGGGTAGGTGTGGGGAGGACGAGGTGAGCAGGGGAGGCGGGGGGGGTAGGGAGAGGGGGGGGCGAGGGGTGACTATGATCGCCATCTGGGTGTGGATATGGGCCTGTATCAGCGGGGCCTATGGGGGCTTTATGCTTCTACCCCAACCGTGCCTTAAGTTCGCCCAGGGGGTAGGCTCCACTGCCCGGTTTCTTAGCGTCTGCTTCGCCGCTCCCTCGTTTGGGAGCGGCCTCCGGGCTCTCGCGGGGGGGGGAGGCAGGGAGGGCGAAGAGTTACTCACAGTTCAGATGCTTCCGATTTGTTGTCTCTCCCCCCCCCCCCCGTCCCTCCGCAGCAAGCGAGATCCAGGCTCCACAGACTGCCAGGGCCTCTCGGCCGTTGCGACAACACCCTGGAGGGTAACAACAACTTGGCAAACTTTTCAACTTTTTAAGCCGGACTTGCTAGGGGGTGGGCAACTATAACTGGGGACCTCTCCTTTCTAACTGCCAGTAGGCTTGTGGATTCCGTGTTCGCTGGGATTCCTCTCCAGATCCGTAGGCTGTACTTCCCGCAAGTCTAACGATGCTTGCGCAGAGTCGAGCAGCTCGGCGCGGCGAGAGTAAGGTGAGTAGAGCGGCGCTTGACTGTCCCCTGTTTGTTTTCAGGCGTGCTGAGGGCTCTCTTCTTCCCGGGTTGTTGTTATCGTCCGGCTCCTCTCTCTGTGCAGGGGTCCGTTGTCGCTCAGGCGCCCATGAGGCTGGTGGAGTTAGTCCCAGAGCTCGCACATATGGATCCATATCTTCTGGGAATCTGATCGTCAGGTATTTGCCTTTGTGATTTGCTGTTAGCTTGAAGGGGAACCCCCAGCGATATCTTATATCGTATTCCCGGAGGAAGGTTGTTAGGGGTTTCATCTCCTTTCTGCGGAGCACCGTTGTCCTGGACAGGTCGCTGAATAGTTGGAGCTGTTCTTCCATGAAGGTAAGTGATTCTTTTCCTCTGCATGCTGTGAATATGCTTTCTTTGGCGGTGTAGCTATGCAGTTTCACTATCACATCTCGCCTTCTGTTCGGATCTTCTGATCTGGGCCCCAGAGCACTGTGGGCCCGATCTATTTCAAGGTCCCTGTCCTCCAGGGATCCGCAGATAAACTTGAGTAGGTACGGGCGGAGGAGGCCAGGGAGAACCGTTTCAGGGATATTTCGGAAGCACAGATTCTGCCTTCTATCCCGGTTCTCCTGGTTCTCTAGTCCATCTCTGATCCATTGGAGTTCCTCTTTTAGTTTAAAGATCTCTTCCTCCGCTCCAGTTTGGCGTAGATGGGTCTCCTCCATTTTACTTTCTAGCGTGGTGGTCTTTTCTGCTAGTCCGTTTATCTCCTGTTTGAGATCGTGGACCGCTGATTTTATCTCCGATTGTAGAGATGTATACAGCTTTGTATGCATCGCCGCCATCAGCTGCTCCATGTAAGTTCTAGTGAGAGGTTCCTCTAAGGTGGAGGTCTCTTTAGAACGGGGTGTTTTCCCCTGTGTAGCCGATTCTCTTCGTGGGCTGCCGCCATCTTGTTTTCGGGCTGCGGCTCAGGGCTCTTCTGTTGCGGCGTAAAATACTTGGAAACCGCTTGGGTCACAGGCTTCTATTGCTGCCTGGACATTCTCAGGTTGTTACCCCAGCCGGGGAGCTGTAATTTAGTTGAAATTATTAGGTGGAAGGGTGCTTTTGTCTGCCGTTAATCAAGAGAGTCTGCAGAGCTCCCGAACTACACCTCCATGTCGGGTGACGTCACCGGAAGCCCCCTGCATCAGATTTTTTAAGGAAAACTCCATTTGTTATCAACTGAATTATATGTCTTTCGTAAATTTGCTGTTTTTTTGCATTGGTTTCGACATAGTTTAGAAGAAGACTCCAATGTATTCAAAGCACATTGCTCCAATTTTGCCCTGTGCGGACCAGTTTGCAATTTGGGGGTGTGAATACCAGGAGTCCCAGGAGCACATAGAATAATGGGTACATAAATTGTGCACTTGTATACAGTAGCTGCATATTTCCCCCCTTTATTTGAGCCATAGGCTCCTCAAGGTCTGAGGTGGCATGAACCTCACTGCACAATCATCTGTGCAAAGCCTCTTTCACGTGACACTACAGAGACACAGGAAATAATACAGACCTGTTCATTGATATTAGCAAATTTTGCAGTACTACAGCATACTTTGAAACTACAGATTCAACATCGAATATTTGTATAGCCGTAAGTAAATGTTGTTTCTTTAACCAAGACTGCTAAAAGCACGTGCAATTCATTCATTCAAAGGTGTTGCAGCCGTTATTGCTACGAGACAAACACAACGTGCCAGAAGGAGCAGCCGCCATTGTGTGAGCAATGTGTGCTATTACAGCCGGTTGCAAGTGCTATTGGGTGCAATAACGCCTGCTATATCTGTAAAGTGTCTAATATATTGATACAAAATGATGCATACTTTATCTTCTACATTTATGGGATAATGTATCTAGGCATTTTTCGAGCATCTCTTGGAGTTACTTTATAAAAGCCTAAGGCATAAATTCACAAAACTTTGATTAATGTGAGTTGTTATCACAAACAGTAAAAATAAGGAATTGTGCATATTGTTTCCCAAATATCTTTTTATTCACTAATGTTAATATATTCATAAAAAATGGGGATTAATTTGTATGTAAATTGACATCATACAGTACATTGGGAAAACAATAGCAGCACAATTAACAGGAGTTAAAATCTTGCATGAGTTTTAACAATCACAAGATTTCCCAAACTGCAGAGAACTATACAAACCTGCCTTTTTATGAGATACACTGGCAGTGCAGTTGGGGGGAGAGACACACATGGCCTAGGAGTTGGAGGGTAATTTGTTTTTGGTGAGTGATATATTTGCAAATGGGTTATCTTATTTTATTTTGTTGTTGCCTGTGTCTCTCCCTGTGATATCTAGTTTATGAGGTTTTGTGTAGTTTGTTTGGGTGCAAGTGGCTCACAGTGAATCTGTGTTAGTGTGAGTGCCACTGTTCGATTGCAGTGAGAGATGGAAGAGAAGTGGCACTCCTCCATTCCACCCATGCTCCCACACTCCCCCAGCACTCCAGCTCCTTCACTGTACCACCACGCCTCCTCTTCTCTTAAATCTCTCAGCAATCTAACAGTGGCACTAACACAGATTCACTTGCACCCACAAAATACCTTTCACAAGGACACACACAGACAATAACAAAATAAACATGACAACCCACTTTTTTCACCAATAACCAAAGTAGAAAAGGATGTTTTGGTCCAAAAAAAAAATAATTAACATTTTTTTGTTTACAAAATACATACAGTAGTGAGAACAAAGAAAAATCATAACAAAAAGACACAGATCCACAAAGCTCTGTTACTGATAACACAGTGCTACAGTAAGTGTTGTTTTCATCAGGAAAGCATACTGTGTTAACTATAAATGCCTATGTCCTAATGATATGTATAGAATATTTAAATGACTTAAATTAGTATATATCCCAGGTGTACTCCTTTTTGTGCATAGGTGTCACTACACATGTTGCATAAAGGTGTGTTTGTGGAGATATAAAAGCAACTTGGGACTTTAGCAAAGAGACACTCTCTCATTAGGTATTGTGGAAGGCTGGTAGATTTTATATATATATATATATATATATATATATATATATATATATATATATATATATATATATATATATATATATAGCAGAAAATAGCCGTGTTAGTCCAGTTGCGATAGTGCAATTTATGTCATAGGACAAGCTTTCGATAGTTCTCCTCTCTTCTTCAGGTCGTGCAATACTGATATACAAAGGATTCAATGGTTAAAACAGTACATATGTTTGGTTTTTTTTTGTTGTTTTTTCTCTACACTGTTTTAGCCATAGAATCCTTTGTATATCAGTATTGCTGACCTGAAGAAGAGAGGAGAACTCTCGAAAGCTTGTCCTATGACATAAATTGTTAGTCCAATAAAAAAGGTATCACCTAATACTGAAGAACTCATTTATTCTGCACTATATATATATACAGGTGAACCCCGTTATAGCGTGACCCGTTATAACGCGAAATCGGTTATAACGCGGTCTGAGCATGGCTCCCAAATTGAAAAGCCTCCATTTTGCCACCTTACCTGCATCTCAAATCCTCCATTTTGACGCCTTACGCTCTCCTCTTCCAGCTGTCCTGTCCACGTGCTCATCTCTCTCCTCTTCCTGCTGTCCACGTGCTCATCTCTCTGGATTCCCGGGGTTGTGGACCCCAAGGACCGCGTTATAACGGGGTTCAGCTGTATATATATATACATACACACACACACACACACACACACACACACACACACACACACAGTTAGGTCCAGAAATAATTGGACACTGACACAATTTTCATAATTTTACATACATATACATACATACACACACATATTATACATATATACATACACACACACACACACACACACACACACACACACACACACACACACACACACACACACACACACACACACACACACACACACACACACACAGTTAGGTCCAGAAATAATTGGACACTGACACAATTTTCTTAATTTTGGCTCTGTACGCTACTGTCACAGTAGCTTATGACAAGATATAATGAACACCAAATATCTGGGTTGAACTGAACGAGGCTTAGATATAATAAAATATAATTTATTCCTTAAATAAGGTGAACACATCAATATAGTACAATTAACAGACAAGAGGGTAACACTTACTTAGGGTTGGGGGATGGAGAAGTATCCACTAGCAATTATCCAGCAGTACAGTGACATTCAAGATGGAATCAGAAGCACAACTCCAGCACAACTAAAAACTGTAGGGTTGACACAGTTTATATACCTGTGCAACCCTATTCTTAACATTGAACACAGCCTATTGGTGAACAATTATCTGTATCCACTCTCTAATGTGGAAACACAGACTAACAGACTAACCCATGCCCTCAGGTAACAATTAGACTGGCAGAGTTTGTTGATTGACTAATACTTAATCCCTAGACATTGGGTAACAATCAAAGCAGTTACTTTTTGATCACCGTGCTTAGGCTACTCAGCCGTCTGCCCTTATGACTTATTAGCCTAGCAAATGGCGTCTGCATTTTTAGAACAGATCCAAAATAAAATACATATACACTTTAATATCTACACATATTAATAAGTTCCATTCTGGTGGGCTCAGTGGGTCAACCTTTGCCAGTTTTTAATGCCTCCAGTGACTCCACATATTGGCCAAATATGAACTCTCTGCGACCTCCAGAACTGGAGATACAGAAATGCACTTTAAAACATTAAAATACATGCTTATAATGAAACATGGGAACAGGGGAACATACATTTTCAAGGTACAACAAGGTGCAAACCTCATCCCTGGACCGCAGTCCAGTTAACCCCTTGTCTCGCTGGTGAGGTCAGGGGATGGCCATATGGGGTGCCACCCCTTTAATACTGGGCCACCCCCTTTCTCCCTCTACACCTCCCCTTCTTAATGGGTGACCTGTGGCCTTAACGGGGAGTGGGGAGTGGGGCACTGCTGGCACCCTTAACGAACTCAGTCTCAGAGGGATAGTCTTGACGCGAAAGTCCATCAGCATTGCTGTTTTCACTACCCTTTTTGTGCTGAATCGTAAACTCAAACTCTTACAAGGCCAAGCTCCACCTTAGCAACTTGGCATTCTCCCCTGATGCCCTCTGCAGCCAACTCAGGGGGTTGTGGTCTGTGAGGACCGTGAAAGCCCTTCCATACACATAGGGCTGGAGTTTTTTGAGTGCCCACACAATGGCCAAGCACTCTTTCTCAATGGTGGCATAGGCCACCTCTCTGGGAAATAGTTTTCGGCTGAGGTACACCACAGGGTGCTCTCTACCGTCGTCCCCCACTTGGCTCAACACAGACCCAATGCCATAGTCCGAGGCATCAGTCTGTATGAAGAAATGTTTGGTATAGTCTGGGGCAGCCAGTATGGGGGGCCCCAGCAAGCGCAGTTTTCAGTGCCTGGAAAGCAGTTTCACAGGCAGGAGTCCAGGTGATAAGCACAGGCAGTTGCTTCTTAGTCAAATCAGTCAGGGGTTTGACCACGGCGCTGTACTGTGGGACAGACTTCCTATAGTACCCTGCGGTGCCCAAAAAGGCCATGACCTGTTTCTTGGTTTTTGGAACAGGCCACTGAACTATGGCTTCTAACTTGGCTGTCTCTGGTTTGAGGTGCCCTCCACCCACCCTGTGCCCTATGTACAGCACCTCTGCCATCCCTACCATACACTTAGTGGATTTCAAGGTAAGCCCAGCCTCCCTGATCCTATCTAGCACCGCAGCTACATGTCCTAAATGGGAGTCCCAGGAATTACTAAAGACAGCAATGTCATCTAAGTAAGCCCTGGCATAGCTCTGCATCCCTTCCAGTAACCTATTGACCAGGCGTTGGAAGGTAGCCGGGGCATTCTTCATCCCAAATGGCATCACTAAAAACTCATAGAGGCCACTTGGAGTGATGAATGCTGACTTCTCCCTAGCCTCCAGGGTCAGTGGGATTTGCCAATAGCCTTTGCTCAAATCCATAGTGGTCAGATACTTTGCCCCCGCGAGTTCATCTAGTAACTCATCCATGCGGGGCATGGGATAGGCATCTGACATCATCCCACGTTGAGCAAGCGGTAGTCCAAACAAAACCGGGTGGTCTTGTCCTTCTTAGGAACTAGGACTACCGGACTTGCCCAAGGACTCTGGGACGGAGTAATAACCCCTAGGGTCAGCATCTCCTCTATCTCCCTTTCCATACTGGTCTTGACCTCTGCTGACACTCTATAAGCGTGCTTATGCAGAGGCCGCAGGTCCCCTGTGAGCACTGGGTGTTTTGTGAGATGTGTGGTCCCTGGCATGTCAGTGAAGAGGGCCCCATACTTAGCTAGCATGTCCCTGGCTTCTCCCTTCTGCCTAGCACTCAACTGTGCCCCTATCTCCACCTGCTCCACAGTGTTTCCCTGCCTGCTAGAAATCATAAGGGGTCCTACAAGATCCATCGCTACTTTCTGGAAGGGTTCCCCTATTATCAGTAGGGGTTTCAGGGGTGCCTTCACACGGTCGCCTGTCTTACCCACTCGCTGGCAGGCATCATAAGAGCGGCAGAAATTGCCCACATCTCGAGATGCCCCCGGCCAGTAGTAACGCTGTAATAACCGGGCTCGCGTTCTGTTGACCCCCTGATGTCCCGCTAACGGAATAGAGTGAGCTACCCGTAACAGTTGCTGTCGGTACCCCTGGGGCACTACTAGCTGTCGCTTACCGGTCAATCCCTCCTCTATCCCTGGGTTCCCTTCTTCTCTATACAGGAGTCCCTTATACCATAGGCAGCGCTCAGTGCCCTCCCCTGCCTGAGATTCGGACGCCCGAAGTCTCACGCCGGCCAGGGAAGGGTCTGCCTTCACTGCCTCCCTAAACTGGGCTCCTAATTCTGGCCACCCCCCAGTCATGTTATTGTCAGGGGAATGGGGAAGGGTGAGAGGGAACAGTAAGTAAGTCTGTGGTTGCAACTGATCCTGGCTTACCGCCCCGGGCTCCTCTGCGCCCTCCGCTAACGTTGGTCCCAAAGGCTGGGGGACTGGCGCCGCCGCCATTGCCGCTGTCTGGCTCCGGGTAACCGCCGCCACTGCAGCGGGCTTGGGCACTTGGTCATAGGTGCAGGTCATCGGTCCCAGATCATTGCCAAGAAGAACATCGGCATCCAAACTGGGTAAAACCCCCACCTCCCGCACACCCTGGCCCTCCCCCAATCCAAAAAGATTCTGGCCACTTGCAAGAAACGTGGCTCTCCGTCGGCCACAGTGATCTGTATCCCAGGGCCTGGGATCAATTCCTCTGGCCGGACCATATCAGGTCGGACCAGGGTCACTGCAGCTCCTGAATCCAGCAAGCCGACTGCTTGCCGGTCACGGACTGTGACCGGGGTGAGATGTCTGCTCCGGCCGTCCGTCTGCTGCAGGTCCGCGCTGAGATGTCCTCTGCTCCTGGCTGTAGGCACCGATGACACCGGGACAGGCGTTGCATGGGACGTCTTGCTGGGAGTTGGTTCCATGATCGGTCCGGAGTCTGTGGTGGAAGCCACCCGCATGCGGGCTACCGGCTTCGCAGCTGGGGTGCGTTGCCCCCGATGGGGTCCGCCGGAATGAAGGGGTTCCGGGGCAATCTGGTCTGATGTGACCAGGGCAGTTCCAGTTGTTGCACCAGCGCTCGTGCCGGAGCTCCCCCGCTTTCGGTGGACTGCTGCCCGCAGGAGGCCTCTGAGTCCATTGGGGGGTATTGGCAGACTTTCTGGCCGGTGCCGCCGCCACCGCCGCCTTGGCTACTGGTTTGGTGGTCATCAGGGCTCGGCTGGCCACATAGTCATCTGCAAGCCTCGCCGCCTCCTGGTAAGTCTTGGGCTTCTTGTCGTACACCCAAGCCCTCACCGCCAGCGGGCACTGCAGAATGAGCTGTTCCTGAAAGATGAGGTCCAGCAGGCGTTGGTAAGTCCGTGCCTCATAGCCCTCCACCCAGCGTATCCCGTATAAAGCCATGCGGGTCACGTAGGTAACATAGGACTCCTGGGGCTGCCTCTCCTCCTGCCGGAATTTACCCCGGTAGGCTTCAGGGGTAAAACCGTACTGAAACAATAACAGTTCTTTCAGGTGTTCGTAGTGATCAGCATACTCATCTGGAAGCGCCATCATCGTCTGCTTAGCCAAGCCGGACAGTAAGGGGTCCAAACGTGCAACCCTATGCTGGGAAAGCACTTTGTACCGCCGGCACTGCGTTTCAAAGTTCTTTAAGAAACTGTCAATCTGGTCAGTACCTTCCACGAACTTGGTGAGACTGTGCTGGTCCAGTTTGAGTTCATCTGTGTTGGGTTGGACAGGGGGGCAATAAGCGGGTCTGTTCACTGCCATAGTGATAAACTGCAGCCGCTCCTCCGGTGTCCCTGTCTCCCCATACAGTAATTAGTGCCAACATTTCAGGGGTGAAGGGATGGGTAGCCGCAGCAACCAGTACCCCTCCTGTTGCACTGCTCCCGGGAGGTGCACTCGTTCCCTCCCTGAGATTCCACCGCCCCGGCACTGGGTTCCTTCCCTGATCTCTGGGTGGCTGTAAAAGGGCAATCTGAGCCGTATCCTGAGGCTCTGCAAGCCGGGCTTCATAGTCACCGATTGCATCAACCATGTCTGCGACCTCCTGGTTCTCATAGGGCAGTCCATATTCACGGCACTTGTCCTTCAGCTGAACTCGGGTCCACATGTTGGATGAGTCTTCAGCCTCGCTCATGGTTCAGTTGCAGCATTGAGGTGGTGTTACAACTTGTGTTAACTGTTGCACTACTGTGTTTTCAATATCTTTAGTCCCAGGAACTTGCAATTACCATCAAGTTCCTACTATGTTACAGTATCCCGCAGTATACTGTAACACAGGTCCAGTTCAATCCCACCGCTGCCACCAGTTAATTATAGAGCTTGTCACGGTAGCTTATGACAAGATATAATGAACACCAAATATCTGGGTTGAACTGAACGAGGCTTAGATATAATAAAATATAATTTATTCCTTAAATAAGGTGAACACATCAATATAGTACAATTAACAGACAAGAGGGTAACACTTACTTAGGGTTGGGGGATGGAGAAGTATCCGCTAGCGATTCTCCAGCAGTCCAGTGACATTCAAGATGGAATCAGAAGTACAACTCCAGCACAACTAAAAACTGTAGGGTTGACACAGTTTATATACCTGTGCAACCCTATTCTTAACATTGAACACAGCCTATTGGTGAACAATTATCTGTATCCACTCTCTAATGTGGAGACACAGACTAACAGACTAACCCATGCCCTCAGGTAACAATTAGACTGGCAGAGTTTGTTGATTGACTAATACTTAATCCCTAGACATTGGGTAACAAAATCAAGGCAGTTACTTTTTGATCACCGTGCTTAGGCTACTCAGCCGTCTGCCCTTCATAACTTATTAGCCTAGCAAATGGCGTCTGCATTTTCAGAACAGATCCAAAATAAAATACATATACACTTTAATATCTACACATATTAATAAGTTCCATTCTGGTGGGCTCAGTGGGTCGACCTTTGCCAGTTTTTGATGCCTCCAGTGACTCCACATATTGGCCAAATATGAACTCTCTGCGACCTCCAGAACTGGAGATACAGAAATGCACTTTAAAACATTAAAATACATGCTTATAATGAAACATGGGAACAGGGGAACATACATTTTCAAGGTACAACAAGGTGCAAACCTCATCCCTGGACCGCAGTCCAGTTAACCCCTTGTCTCTCTGGTGAGGTCAGGGGATGGCCATATGGGGTGCCACCCCTTTAATACTGGGCCACCCCCTTTCTCCCTCTACAGCCACCACAATGGATTTGAAATGAAACAACTGAGATGCAATAGAAGTGCAGACTTTCAGCTTTAATTCAAGGGGTTGAACAAAAATATTGTATGAAACGTTTAGAAATTGCAACCATTTTCATACAGAGTCCCCTTATTTCAGGGGCTCAAATGTAATTGGACAAATTAACACAATCATAAATAAAATGTTTATTTGTAATACTTTGTCGAGAATCCTTTACAGGCAATGACTGCTTGAAGTCTGGAACGCATGGACATCACCAAACGCTGGGTTTCCTCCTTTGTGATGCTTTGCCAGGCCTTTACTGCAGCTGTCTTCAGTTGTTGTTTGTTCGTGGGTCTTTCTGCCTTAAGTTTTGTCTTCAGCAAGTAAAATGCATGCTCGATCGGGTTGAGATCAGGTGATTGACAGACATTGTAGAATATTCCACTTCTTTGCCTTAAAAAACTCCTGGGTTGCTTTCGCAGTATGTGTTGGGTCATTGTCCATCTGTAAAGTGAAGCGCTGTCAATCAACTTTGCTGAATTTGGTTGAATCTGAGCAGACAATATATCCTATACACTTCAGAATTCATCCGGCTGCTTCTGTCTTCTGTCACATCATCAATAAACACTAGTGACCCAGTGCCATTGTAAGCCATGCATGCCCATGCCATCACACTGCCTCCACCGTGTTTTACAGATGATGTGGTATGCTTCGGATCATGAGCCATTTCAAGCCTTCTCCATACTTTTTTCTTCCCATCATTCTGGTACAGGTTGATCTTAGTTTCATCTGTCCAAAGAATGCTGTTCCAGAACTGGGTTGGCTTTTTTAGATATTGTTTGGCAAAGTCTAATCTGGTCTTTCTATTCTTGAGGCTTATGAATGGTTTGCACCTTGTGGTGAACCCTCTGTATTTGCTCTCGTGAAGTCTTCTCTTTATGGTAGACTTGGATAATGATATGCCTACCTCCTGGAGAGTGTTCTTCACTTGACTGGATGTTGTGAAGGGGTTTTTGTTTACCATGGAAAGGATCCTACGATCATCCACCACTGTTGTCTTCCGTGGACGTTCAGGCCTTTTTGTGTTGCAGAACTCACCAGTGCATTCTTTTTTTCTCAGAATGTACCAAACTGTTGGTTTGGCCACTCCTAATGTTCCTGCTTCTCTCTGATGGATTTTCTTTTTGTTTGCAGGCTAAGGATGCCCTGTTTCACTTGCATTGAGAGCTCCTTTGACCGCATGTTGTCGGTTCACAGCAACAGCTTCCAAATGCGAATGCCACATCTGGGATCAACTCCAGACCTTTTACCTGCTAAATTGATGATGAAATAACGAAGGAATAGCCCACACTTGTCCATGAAACAGCTTTTGAGTCAATTGTCCAATTAATTTTGGTCCCTTGAAAAAGAGGGGGCTACATATTAAAGAGATGTAACTCCTAAACCCTTCCTCCAATTTGGATGTGAATACCATCAAATTAAAGCTGATATTCATTATTTAACTGTAACTTGAATTTATTTTGGTACACAGCCGAAATAACAAAACTTGTATAAGTGTCCAATTATTTCCGGACCTAACTGTACCTCGGGTTGGGTGCTCTTTTCTTCTTCAGAAGCAGCCAGTCCGCATATCCTTTTGATGGGCACAGCTCAGTTTTGTGACCAAGAAGCGCTACACAGGACAGGTTCCTTATCGGTCCAACCTATTCGGGGATTGTGACATTGAAGCCACGGAAGGCCAAGGATCACTTTGACAGATGGATTGTGAATGACATCCAGATGGATCTCCTCCATATGGTCCTCACCTGTACGTAAGTGGAAGAGAGTAGTCTGTAGGGATATGAAGGATGGTTGTAGTGGTTGACCATCAATAACTTCTAAGTCTACAGGGTACCTCTTGCGAACGAGAGGGATGTTGTTCTTTTCAGCGAAGCCTTGATCAATAAAGTTGCTTCCCGAACTGGAATCCACAAATGCTATGGCGGTGGTATGAAAGTTCTCGCCGGTGACCAAAACAGGGATTAAGATCCTCGTTGGCAAGGTTTACTCTGTTTTAGCGGAGGTGGAAAGTGTTCCCAATGCGATTCCCCTGGACATCATTGGGAGTTGGAGTTTCCTGACTTGTGGGGACAATTGAGTACCTGATGTCCAGAATTGCCACAGTACAAGCAGAGCCCCGTGTTGCGTCAGTGTTGTTTCTCGGATAAAGTTAGTTTATTGCCATCAAGTTGCCTTGGTTCAGGAATATCTGGCTGAAGGGATTCGGAGGTACCAGCATGAAGAAAAAGGTATCTCGGAGTAAGTTGGCGATGACGGGATCTTTCGGACCTCCTTTTCTGCAACTGTTGATCCACGCAGATGCATAAGGCGATAAGCTCCTCGAGATCGGTAGGGCGCTCATGTGCAGCAAGTTCATCCTTTAAAGTCTCCGAAAGACCTTGCCGGAAGGCGGCCGACAACGCCTCGTTATTCCATCTGGTCTCAGCAGCGATAGTGCAGAACTCAAGGGCGTATCTAGTGACAGGTCGATTCCCCTGGGAAATGTGGTAAAGAGAAGAACCCGCAGTTACCTTGCAGCCAGGTGTGTCGAAGACTCTGCGAAATTCCCGGGCGAACTGTCTGATATCCTGTGTGAGGTTCGATCTTTGTTCCCAGATGGGAGTAGCATGTGGGCACACTGTCCCTTTAAGGCAACACAAAAGCAAAATAACATCTACTCCACATTGGAAGAACTTACTAACATTCCAAGCCCTATCAGGCTGGCTGGCACAACCGTCAGGAAACAAAGTTAACAGTTCTTACTGTGGTTTAGAGAGAGTTGTGAATCCATCTGCATAGCAGTTTATCTAGGATAGCTCTGTAGAATTAGATAGCCACCTGCTTGCAAGCAATGGCTTCCTTATATCTCATGCTGGTTGTCAGGTGTGTCTGCTTAGTTCCTGATTGCCCAGCTATTCTTCCTGGGTTTACCTTCTGAGTGCTGGATGAAGGACTAGGATACAGCTCAACTCCGTGATAGTGCGGTTCTCTGGGCCACCCGATGCGACCGCACTATAACTGGAGTCGCACTAATTTTGAAAAAAAATGCCCGCCATGCGCCCAATTGGGGGGAGGAGGGAGGTGGAGTGAGGCGCCGGCAGCACTACATGTCCCCTAGCAGCGACTGTAGTTCTCCCAGCATTCCCTGCACTCCCCTAAGCAGCTCCGCACCAGCCAACCACGGATCCCCGCAACTATCCTCCAGCCTCGCACCGATCCCCACCCCCAGCCTCACACTGATCCCTCACCGTCCGTTCAAGAACACGTCGGCCATGTCTAACAGGTACTACTATGACTTCATCAAAATCATTTGTTCACCAAACTGGAAAAATGTCAGTTCCATCCTAACCTCTATGGCTTTTCTGGGATATATAATCTCTGACACCAGTCTCACCATGGATCAGCTAAGTGAAGGCAGTACTGGATAGGCCTCATCCTACAACTCTTAAGGCCGTACAACGCTTTCTGGGCTTCTCTAATTACTATCGCAGGTTCATTCAGAATTTCTCCTCTGCAGTAGCCCCCATTACAGCCTTCACTAAAAAAGGTGCGGATCCTGCTACCTGGTCACCGGCAGCCATTCAAGCTTTCGCTCAACTGAAAAATGCCTTCATTTCTGCACCCACCCTCATAATCCGGATCCTAAACTATCATTCACCTTAGAGGTAGATGCAAAATGTGGGTAACCGGTGCATCAAAGTATGTGAGTCCCAATAATTTTGTAATGATTCTTCCGTAGGGAATACTCCAATATGATGGTGAGCAATGGAAACATACCCTAATAGGGCAAAGGACTAGTACCTAGTGCTAACCAGCACAATGAACAGTACAGAGATTGACCCAACCATAATAACTAGGCATATTATGTAAGAAAACATTCACTTTAAATTCCAGAGGAGCAGTCCCATCAGGTATCCGGAACAGCGTGCAATCCACCAAACAGGGAAAGTAGAATGGGTGAACAAAGGCAGTGCACTGCCAGCAAAAATGGAGGAGGCTAATGGTAGCAAAAAGAACTTGTTTAATGAATAAAAGGTTCAAACGTGACCCCTGGAGCACCCAGAGAACGCACACCTACGCGTTTCGGGCCATGCGCCCTTTATCAAGGTGTATAAAAACAGTACAAACACACAGGTATAAATACAGGCGCCGTTCGCGCCATGACAGTGACGTCAACGCTCTTTTAGCCAATCGGAGTGCTCCCCTTTCGTAACCCAATCCTAATAGGATCAGAGGATCATAGGTCAAAATAAACTTTATTAGCTTCCGATAGGTTACAAGGAGTAAAGTTTTGAACAATAAAACTTTAAATAAAAAAAACACACACATACAAGAACATAAACAATATTAAAATTAAAATTGACAAAAAAACGTCACCCTATACACTAACCAAATCCCCAAACACAACTAAATGTGTACTATATCTAAAGAATGTATATATAGAAATATATATCCCTGTATACATATAAATATACATATTGAATGAAGGAGAAAAAGCATATAAAAACCACCCTGCTTGTAACCACATCATGTACTTACTGTGTTAACATATACCACATAAAATAAATAACCTCAAATACAGTAATTCAATATTAATATAATCTAATGGAAAATCAGTGAAATAAAGTGAGATAAAATAAAAACAAAGCAGCACCATGTTCCCCTCCGATAGTGATCCTATGCATACGATGTATTTTCTAGGAGAGAGGTGAAGTGGACAAGACTTCAACATATAATTAAAGGACACATAGAATAATTTATAAAAAAAAAGTGTAAGTGTGGAAAGAATAACATCCAGAAAATAATAAATTCATATATATATAAAAAATATATTTAACCTTATTTTAAAGTCTAAATAATTAAATATGCCCATACTGTAAGGTATTAGCATGTTTACATAAACACATATATTCAAACCCACTTAAACAAGCAATTCGGAAATACAAGCAACGTCAATCAAATCACAATAAGATCTCATGCCATAGATAAGACATAAGTCGTAGGTGTGATAAAAAGAGTGATTTAAGTCCTATAGTTCATATTAGCCAATAACTCTAGGGCCTATAGAGAGAAGAAAGACCCAATTTTAATTATAATGCCTAAATTAATTCAAATAATGAAAAAAATGGGTACAAAAGACATTTCAGAACTAATCCCACCTATACTAAAATCCCTTCTTCTAAAGCAGATATATACATTTAGTCTTAAACAGTATGGGATGGGAAACAAAACAGGGGTTAGATGTCGTAGGAGAACGAGACCAGAGGGAGGCAGGATGGTCACAAAAAATGGGTCAAGTCCCAGTCAGTATTCAGGCCCCAGAGTTATTGGCTAATATGAACTATAGGAGTTAAATTACTCTTTTTCACCCACCATAACTTAAAAAGTATGATATATATATATATATATATATATATATATATATATATATATATATATATATATATATACATATACAGTCATGTGAAAAAGAAAGTACACCTCTTTGAATTCCATGGTTTTTATATCAGGACATAATAACAATCATCTGTTCCTTAGCAGGTCTTAAAATTAAGTAAATACAACCTCAGATGAACAACAATACATAACATATTACACCGTGTCATGATTTATTTAATAAAAATAAAGCCAAAATAATACAACCTGGTGGGTGATCACAGGCAGCCTCTCGTTCTTGGCGCCAAGTACAGTCAGTTGTAAGGCTGTATCCAGAAGTGACCGTATGAATGAGAAAAAAATTCAGGCATTCGTAGGACTTGAAAAAATGAAAAATAGTGATTGATCAATTAAACAACTGATTTGCATTTTCTTCATGTTCTGTGAGTGCCTGAATTGTTCTACTTTTTGACTATCCAAATTCATTTTCTGGTGCAACCAGGCAAGCTATTCTAGCTGTGTTCATATTCATTCATATATTATATTTCTCTATTTCTATTTCTCTATTTCTATTTCTCTATTTCTCTATTTCTATTTCTCTATAAAAAACAAACAAAAAAACTGCTTATGTGTAGCTTGTGAAAGACCAATGCGAAGAGCATGTCCTTCAGCACAAAAATTCTATAGGTGTTAATTTATTTCACAATAGAAAAAATACTACCATGATGTAGACTTTTTGATATTGTTAAGAAAGAATGCGTTAATTATACATCAGAGGAATATTACCAGACGAGTGTTGTGTCTGTCATTGTGTTATGGTTGCTGTTTTTTTACTGTTGAATAAATTGATGATAGCAGCTGTTTCAAGCCACCTTTACAGTGAAAAGTTTTGAAAAACAAGGACAATTTCAATAAAATTAATGAAATTAATTAGGGTGTTCATTACATTAGAAATTCTGTCAGTGGAGTTATTCTAAAAACAGAAATCTAGAGGGAATGCTAAACTTCTATTGTACTGTAGCTTGCACCTCTCTCTTTTATATATCAATCGTACAAGAGTGCCTTGTGCATAATCTTTTCAGACTACAGAGGTCTCTCCTTTCTGATGAAGACATCTGCAGTCTGGAAAGCTTATGCTCAAGACGACCTTGTATGATTTATGTGTTGTTCCGTTAAAAGTTTTCACACCCCATGTAGGATCATATTTTTCTGGGACCAGTACAGCTACTGGCATCCTTCAATGTAGTGATGTTGCTTTACATTTGATTATTGCAATTCTGTAAATTATAATGATATAATATATTTATGCAGTACATATAACTTACAATTCTTTAATGTAATATTGTAACAGCTATAGAAATGTATGCAACGACCTATGTATCAATTAACTATAGTCCAGCTCCCCTATTTATTTTCAGCTTAAAATTTACTATTTTCCTGCTCTTTCTAAAAATAATTCTCTCATCCAGGGGCGTAACTACAGTTTTTGGTGGCCCCCTGCAAATTTTTTGAAAGAGCTCCCTAAACAAAAAACAAAATAATTTTGTTTCCACAGTGGTACCCATGTGAGCACCCACCCTCTCACACGCCTTGTCCTCACCCCCTCAAAGTCCACCCTCTCATCCTCACGCTCCCCCCACCCTTACTGTCCTCATCTCTCCCCCCATGTCCAACTCCCTTACTTACTCTTCCTCCCTCACTTCCACACCTCCTCCCTCAATTCCAAACACACACAATTCCTCCCCTTTATATACACACACAATATAAACAGCAGTCCCAGTTGCCAGTTGAATAATATTCTCAATCCGATATGAAGTGAATGTACAGCAAGTATGCACTAAGCCAGCATCCCAATGAAACCCTGATACTCCGGAGTAAAACCGCAAGGAGCCTGGATACAAACCCACTGGAACTACTCCACACCACACGCTCCTTATACCGGGTTCGAGAGGCGTCCTGCCTCCCGCTATGGAGAACATATCTGGAGACCGTCAGGGAATAACTGTTGTAAGCGTGCAGGGACTTCCACGTAGGCTGCCGTATGGTGACATCAGTGCATGCGACGCTACGCCTGACGTGTTTCGTCACGTACCGTGACTTCATCAGAGGTTGACCACGTAGTGGCAGTGACTCCCCTAAATACAGGCAGTAGTAAAGAGCGTTGTCAGAATGCTCAAATACCCAGCTATAGAATGAAAGATAATTCCCAAAAACGTCACCACGTATTTTTGGCGCGAAACGGAGACGGTACAGCTGGATATTTAAAGGGATGTATCTGCACTAGTTCTTTACTCCTTGACAAAGAACAAGACGTTCGAAACGCATGGGAGGTTTTTCCCTATGCTGTACTAACTCCATTAAAGACTTTTTGTTATTTGGATCCTCTCCTGGCTCCTGTTTTTGACAGTGCTCTTCGCTTCTCATCTCTACTTGGATTCCCCTAAATAGCCAGTGTTGCTAAGCAACATCACAACAACTATAATAAGTGAATAAATGTGTATTAGTTACATATGGTAATGGCTCTGAGGGGGCATACCTGCCACTAGTAGGTTTAAGTAGCGTATATAAACATATAAAGTCACTGATGATCAGATAAAATGCATAAATGAGTTTGAAGTGCTTCAAAGGGAAATTATATATTGTATACCCCAACTGCAAAGAAGGGTTGAAATAGGTAAATAACTAAGATTTGTATACATATGGATGAATCTATATAAAATTGCCCTGAAGCACTCAAAACTAAATTGATATAAGTAAAAAAAAAATATAAAAAATAACACAATTGTTAATAATACAGTAATGGATAACGTATATTTACGTGACCAAAATAAAATGCATATAACCATTAATAAATACCAGACTGGAATGAACCTGAAAATTCAAAGCACAAATGAAAGAATAAAAATTGGTGTAATAACCAAAATATCAATTAGATAAAACATACACATAAATGTAATTGACAAATGAGTGGAAAGAACAGAGTGGACATGAACCAAAAATTGAATGAATGATTCTCAAAGGTTATAGTGAGAGGAAAATGGAATAGACACTAAACTAAACTAACCATTGTACATCCACTAGACATACTAGTGTATATACATTCATTGAGGCCAAGTGGGGCCAACGTACCAAGAGTGTAGATTCAAAACGACATCTGAACATCTGAATAAAATATTTTTTAGAAGAGAAAATACATGCAAATTGCAAATGCTGAAAATAGTACTGTTTAAAAATAAGTAGCAATTAGTTGTGAAGACGGGTAGTCTATTAAGTATGATGGATACAGCTATATTATCAGCTCATAAGTTGCATATACACAGATACCTAAATAGCAGCATCAATAAAATGAACATTTTATAGACAGGAAGAAAGAAGATACATATAGTACATACATATAAATTGCAATAATGTCCTTACAAGAAAGGAAAATACATTCATATAAATTGCAAATGAAACATTTGCAAATGAAGACTAGGCAATATATCTTAAAAGGAAAGAATACACAACAAAGCAGATCCCCGGCATATAAAGATACTGTATTACCAGTTCCAAGAGACCATGAAATAGTCCATGTGACGCGACGTGAGCGGAGACCGGTGGTGATGACAGACGCCGAGGGAGCTCGCGAGAGTGGCTTCAGAAAGGATACCTGTATACCATCTAGACCACCTAAGTACTGGGGCTAGACAAGAGTCAGGCGCTCAGGAACCTTGCACCTGTGACCCAGGCACAGCATCCTCCTCATTTCGTGCCTGAATTACTTGTACAAAGTGCATTGAGGGGGAGTCTCTGGCAGGGTGGTGACATTATCGGGGGAGGTGTTTGAAGGAGTCGTGGCCGCGAGATGGGGGAGACGCCGGCCCCTGCTGCCAAAGTCAAGCTCCAGTAACTCAAGCTGTGGACGGCAATTGTTATTATGCGACAAGATCTGGCACATTGGAAGTGAGTTTTTTTATTAAAGTTGTCCCCACTGTACCACGCTATGTTTATTTCATTATGTTGGGGTAATACTTGCTGGTGACTGCTGTGAGTGACTACATTTTGTCTGTTATGTTTTCAGTTTCCATTTTGAGTGTAAGAGTGAGTGTGTGGTTTGAATGTGTTTTGCTCACAGTAGATTTACGACTGTATCTGAAGTAACAATAGTAGTGTAGAAAGGTGGCGGTCACTGCAGAAACGGAGCTCAGTCAGGATACAATAAAATCAGCTTTATTTCACGGTGCTGCACATTACAGAGAGACCATCTCTGACGCGTTTCGTCTCGTAGCAGAGACTTTATCAAAGAGTACAATCTCTCAACATAGCAGGGTATCTAAATAGGCCGCCCTTGATCATCATTGGTTAGAACGCTAATGAGCCACAGTAGTGGGTGGTAACCTTGATTACACTATGAAAAACCATGAATGAACCGGGCAGTATACAATAGAACACCTGCATTGGATGGAATTAACACACATGCAGAAAATTAAAACAAAGAACCACTAATAACATATTAAAAACAAAGAAAACAGAAGTAACGTGTAGCATCCGTATGAGTAATTGTATAAACATATCACATCATGTAATGGAGGCAATACCCTTGCGGAGGAATATAGATGCTAAGGACATTTAAATAATGCATTATAATATGCCTCTTATTTGAAAGATAAACAATGTACCAACAATCTCAAAAGAATGAAATATACACATCCCAAATACATGAGACTATATACAAATTGCATTAAGTCCATATAGGTACATATATGAAAAAAAGGGGGGTTGGTGTGTGTGGGTGTGGGTTATAGACCGATGTACTTTATCGAATACACACTCCCAACACTTCCCACATGGTCAACCCTGGAGGAAGTGTTTTAACTCCCAATCCAGGTTGATGCCATGTGGATGGAGAGTGTTGAGAGTGTATATCCAATACATCTCCTGTTTGTTTAGAACATTTTCTCTGTTGCCACCTCTGGCATGGGTAGGTATGTGTTCAATTGCTGAAAATGTGAAATTATTAATACCACCATTAGGGCATAGGGCAAAATGCCTTGCCACTGGATGGTCAAGATTCTTCTTTTTTATCAGGCGTACATGTTCAGCTATCCTGACTTTGAGGGGCCTGGTAGTACGCCCTACATATTGATGTCCGCAACCGCAGTGCAGAACGTATATAACGTAGCAGATATTGCAATTTAGAAATTTTTTGATAAAATACTTTCTAATCCTGGTGTTGTATGTAATGTATTTGGTTGGACGTGCATACTGGCACATGGAGCATTTCCCACATTTGAAAAAACCAGTTGGTATACTTTTAACCTTAGGAAATTTGGATCTAGTATCGAACATACTGGGGGATAGATGAAACGCTAAAGTATTCGCTTTACGATAAGTGAATCTTGGTCCCTTCTGTATGGCCGATTGTATATCTCTGTCTAACAACAAAGTGTGCCAATGCTTTGATATGATGTTACAAATTTGTTGCGATTGAGCATTAAATGTTGATATAAAAAGTGGACTCTGTGGTTTTTTGTGACTTAGAGATAAATCCCTACCTCTTATCACTTTGTCCTGTTTTTTGGTGTTGCGTATAAGGGTATCTCTATCTAGGGCATCTGCTTTAGTAAAAGCTGCTGATATGTCTTTTGAAGCATAACCTCTGGCCAAAAATCTGTCAGACATCTCTTTAGCTCTAAGTAGGAAAACCTCATTGTCTGAGCAGAGTCTTTTTAGTCTGACAAATTGAGCCCCTGGAATATTCCTAATTAGAGAGCGGGGATGACAACTATGTGCATTAAGCAGCATGTTCCTCGAATTTGGTTTCCTATAGATGTCCGTCTGTATTGTCATCTGCTCGTCAATGTACAGGAACAAATCTAAATAATTGATATGATGAATGTTGTGCTCAAAAGTGAATTTTAAATTAAAAGTGTTGGTGTTTAGATAATCAATGAAAGAAAGAAGTGAGTGCTCATCACCTTTCCAAATTAGGATCAGATCGTCAATATATCTCTTATAGTAGATGATATGTTGACGAAAAGAATTGTCGCTGTGATAAATAAAACGTGATTCCCAAAAACCCATAAACAAATTAGCATATGATGGTGCAAAGCTCGTGCCCATAGCAGTGCCCATTTTCTGTAAATAAAAAAGTGAATCAAACAGAAAATAATTGTGAGTGAGTAAAAATAGTATAGAATCTAATAAAAAAGTGCAATGTGATATAGATAAAGTGGATAAATCCAAAAAGTGACTGACAGCTTGAAGACCTTGTTCGTGTTGAATAATAGAATACAGGGAGGTCACATCCAAAGTGACCCACCTGTATTCAGTGTGCCATGCAAGTTCCTGTACACTGACGAGGAAATCCGTCGTGTCTTTAATAAACGACGGCAGCTGAGAGACCAGAGGTTGCAAAAACCTGTCCACATACCGTGATAACCCATCTCCCAAAGATCCAATGCTCGCAATAATGGGCCGACCTGGAGGGTCAACCAGCGACTTATGGATCTTTGGGAGGTGATGAAATATAGGAATCACGGGATGTGGGCAGGAGAGAAAGACAATTTCCTTATGATTGAGAACATAGAGCATTTTGCCCATGTCTAATAATTCCAACAATTCCAAACGATATTTGGAAGTGGGGTTGCCAGTAAGGCGCTGATAAGTAGAGGCATCCTGCAACTGTCTCATTGCTTCTCGTTGATATTGGTCAGTGGACAAAACCACGAGTGCCCCTCCCTTATCAGCACTTTTAATGACAATGTCATAGTCTTTTTTAAGACAATCAATTTGTTGAATTTCGGTGTATGATAGGTTCCCTGATTTAACATGGGAACATGAAATGCCCTTAGATAGTATACGCAAATCCCGTTCCACCAATCGTTCAAACATTGTGATTGACGGTCCCTTACTGAGGTTTGGACAAAATATGGATTTTTGTCGGTATCCAGAGTCTTCGTGGCCAAAAAATGGTTGTATGTAATTATTTAAAGGTTCACCCTGACTCTCCAATAAAGAGTCCATGTCCGAAAGGACACAAGATTCCTGAAAGTTCAATGGTTGCACAACATTCAAAATTGGTAAATTAGTAGTTAATCTAGCATTCCCCAACATGTTAGAGGTATCAGGTTCAGGTTCATTCTTAGAAGAAAACATTTTTCTAAGAGATAGTTTTCGCGTGAATCGTTGGAGATCTATAACAGTTTCAAATAATTTGAAATTTTGGGTAGGCGCGAACCCCAGCCCTTTATTGAGGAGAGACAGTTGCTCTAAGGAAAGGTCAACCCCAGATAAATTAATAACATTATCGGGTGTTTCTAATCGTATTTCTTTCTCTTGGACCTCCCTCGTCCCCCCTCGTTTCCGCTTGGATCGCCGCGTTCCCCTCGACCTCTGGCTCCTGTCTCTAAAAAAGCCGTGGAAGGTTGCCCAGATGATTTAAGTGATTTTGCTTGGGAAAAGGATGTAGAAGGTTTATTTTCATGTCTTGTTGGCCCTCTATCCCTCGAATATTCTGTAGGTCTATCAAACGAAACTGAATGTGATCTATATTCTGGGTCTGAAAATTCAGAATCTATACTTGAAGTTTCAATGCGTGTGTTTTTGAGAATTGATTTGTTAGGTTGATTCCCTGACCATCTTTTGGGATGTTGTTTCCTGCCCTTCGGGGTACTGGAGCCAGTAGCTTCTCTGACTACAATGGGTTTTTGCCAACAATAGACTTGGTTTTTTACGTAATCGACACGATCTCTTTCAAATTTGAGATGTTTTTTATCACTAATAGTGTCTTCCGTTATATCAATATTAGATGATAAAGTTTTGTCGTTTTTAATAAATTGCTCTCTTTTTGAGAATGGTTGCAATTTTGTTTGAAGAATTTTGATCTCTGCCATTAAAACAGATTTTTCACAAGTCTTTTGTTGGATAATTAACTCCATTAGTTTTATGGAACAAGTATCTAAGGCTTTCACCCAGTCTTGTTCAAATTGTTTGTTCATAAAACCAAATGATGGTACCTTTTTAATACGAAGCCCCCTAGGGATGCGATTGCACCTTATATAATTTTCTAGTGAGGTTATGTCCCACCAGAGTCTTATATTTTCAACCAATAATTTTTCAAGTTTTACAAAATGATGTGTTAGGTCAGATGGTTCGTCACATATAATCTCAGAAACCCCATCAAAAAGGTGTGTTGCCTTTCTAGACCTTCTAGTGTTGTCCCCACATGTGTATACATATGTATCATTGTCCAATTCAGATGTGGCATTGTCTTCTCCGCTGGATTCCTCCATAATATGGTAAATATATATAAAAAAAAAATTGATATATAGTATAATGAAAATATAAAAAGCTGGCTGAGTCCTTATATAGAGGTATGCATATATAACTTTAAGAACAAATAAACACAAACATTTCTTCCCAGAGGGGGAAGGGTTAATGAGTCCAAGAGTTAAGTCCAGATTGACCACAGTGAGCAACAGGACCGGTATATGCAAGTAGAAAAGGTGGAGAGTAAACCCCAAGTGTCCTGCGCTCTAACTGGTGCAAATTCTTGTCTGTGTTGAAGGTAATGCAGCCTCTATATGTAGAAATGTAGGCAATGCTGTTGCAGATAAAAGGAATAAATGGATAAAGTCCAGAAGGGGGGGGGGGAGGTATGGTTGCTATGAAGCCACGGTGGGGGGGCCGATTAGCAGAATATAGATAGAGGCAGGAGAAGAAGCCCTGATAGGAGCCTCTCTCATGAACTCACGGCAGTCTATCTCTGCTGCCCTTACCCGACCTGGTCACCTCGCCGCTCGTCTCTCCTCGCTGTCCCCGCTTCACGAATATCCCACAGGGTGGATGTCGTCTGGCAGCCTCTCAGGGACAGGAGCCCACCGTCTGCGTACGTCCTCTTCGCCTCTCACCGCTCCACGGGCGCTCCGTGCGGTGTATGGCGTTCTCCCCCTGCAGCTCCAGGCAGGTCCCAGCAGGCCGTGCGCTCCGGCACTGCTGACGCTCGGGAACTGACGTCAGACGCTGGGAGGGATCGTAGAATCCCATGCAACAGGATTGCCAGCGTGCTCCAGCCGAATAGGTAGAAATAGTAGTGTAGAAAGGTGGCGGTCACTGCAGAAACGGAGCTCAGTCAGGATACAATAAAATCAGCTTTATTTCACGGTGCTGCACATTACAGAGAGACCATCTCTGACGCGTTTCGTCTCGTAGCAGAGACTTTATCAAAGAGTACAATCTCTCAACATAGCAGGGTATCTAAATAGGCCGCCCTTGATCATCATTGGTTAGAACGCTAATGAGCCACAGTAGTGGGTGGTAACCTTGATTACACTATGAAAAACCATGAATGAACCGGGCAGTATACAATAGAACACCTGCATTGGATGGAATTAACACACATGCAGAAAATTAAAACAAAGAACCACTAATAACATATTAAAAACAAAGAAAACAGAAGTAACGTGTAGCATCCGTATGAGTAATTGTATAAACATATCACATCATGTAATGGAGGCAATACCCTTGCGGAGGAATATAGATGCTAAGGACATTTAAATAATGCATTATAATATGCCTCTTATTTGAAAGATAAACAATGTACCAACAATCTCAAAAGAATGAAATATACACATCCCAAATACATGAGACTATATACAAATTGCATTAAGTCCATATAGGTACATATATGAAAAAAAGGGGGGTTGGTGTGTGTGGGTGTGGGTTATAGACCGATGTACTTTATCGAATACACACTCCCAACACTTCCCACATGGTCAACCCTGGAGGAAGTGTTTTAACTCCCAATCCAGGTTGATGCCATGTGGATGGAGAGTGTTGAGAGTGTATATCCAATACATCTCCTGTTTGTTTAGAACATTTTCTCTGTTGCCACCTCTGGCATGGGTAGGTATGTGTTCAATTGCTGAAAATGTGAAATTATTAATACCACCATTAGGGCATAGGGCAAAATGAAGTATCTGAAGTAACGCCCACATTCCTAGTAACAAGAAGTGTCTGGTTCCTATGGAGAACTCTTTTAATCTAGTTTTAACGAAGTTTTAAAAATCTGTAGGATGATTGGTTTAAGAATTAAGGAGTGGTTGGTATAATCTGCCTAGTAACACATTTTAGACTAAGGAAATTATTTGTATAAAATGGCTGTTTGGACACTCCCTGGCAAAGAGTCTTATAGACTTTTGAATGTGTATGATCAAACTTTGCAATAAACTTCTCATTATCAAACGAATCTATGTTTGTGAGTTTGCAAACATTGACATCCAAATTTTTACTGCGATCAGATTAGTACTGCATATTTAGGCACTGATAAAGATAAGGCATTACTTCGGAAGGAGGCCTATTGGTTGTTAACCTTGGATTGTTTCCAAGGGGACTTAATGATTTGTTATCGCTTAATTGTTTCCTAGAGAGTAGATGATACACTATGTACACTTATTGTGCTTTATTTCAGAACTGTCACGGATGCTCACCACAAACCAGGGCCCGACCGCGGGGCTGAGGTGGGGATGTGAAAACACCGACCTAGTCCGCGAAGCCGGGTCCGGGTTGCGCAGCTGGTGATCGTGTGTTAACCGGGTCAGGGCAGGAGAGTGTACTGTAGGATCGAAGTAGGTACTTGCCGTAGTAGGGATTGGAGAGCGGAGAGTAGTCAAATTCCGGAGCCGAGGTCGAGGAGAGAGCAGAGTACTGTAGTAGAATTCCGAAGCCGAGGTCCAAGGATGCCAGAGGTCAGGAGTCCGGTACAAGGCTGGGGGTTAAGATTCAAAGACAAGAGAACAAGGCAAGGCAGGCTTGTAGCAAGCACTACAAACACAAAATATGCTCAGCAATCAGCCCAGGGCTGATTGGAGCTATATACTACTAGAAGGGGCCAATAGGAAGGCTTACCCAGTGATGAGGTCAGAGGTAAGTCGAACGCTGGTAGGAGGATGCAGGGTGCAGGACAGGTGTACAGGCAGCATTGTGATTGCCAGGGTCTGTGGTATTGGTGCGCGCACCCGCGATGCGCAACCTCGGCGGGAGCACGCAGCAGCGCCTGTGCTAACCAGCTGTCTTGCTGGTACTTGCAGGAGTCCGTCGCAACAGCGCATGCGTGCCCCCGTCGGTTCGGGAGCAGTGGCGGCATGCCCCCTGAGTCTGCGCGTGCCTCCGACGGGAGGAGCGGGTGCGCGTGGATTCCTGGAGTGGAGAGTCGTGGGCAGTAAGAGCTGCGAGCTGCCGGCCCTTACAGTAAAAGGATCGGCCTCTGGATGATCCATACGAGGTTTTAGCGGTAATTTTCGGTGAAAAGCACGAGTTAACCTGGGAGCATGTACCTGGTTCTGCGGGATCCATTCCCTCTCCTCAGGACCAAAACCCCTCCATTGCACCAGGTACTGGAGACCTCCTATTGAAAGATGGGAGTTCAGGATAGACTGGACTTAGAACTCCTCCTGTCCATCTATTAGTCTGGGACAAGGTGTAATGTGCTGAGTCTGAGGATTGTTTTTAAAAGGTTTCAGCAAGGAGTAGTGAAAACCGGATGGAATTCGCATAGTTGCGGGGAATTTTAGTCGGTAGGCAACAGGATTGACTCTCTCCAAGATTAGAAATGGTCCAATAAATCTAGGTGCCAGTTTGGGGGATGTAACCTTTAGGCGGATGTTCCTGGTGGATAACCATACCTTCTGACCCGGAGCATAGTTGGGTGAATCCTGACGGTGGCGATCGGCCTGTCTTTTTTGCATAGCAATGGCACTTCTGAGGTTGCTCTGGATCTTCTCCCAGGAAGACTAAAGATCCTGAATCCTATCCTCAGCGGCAGGCACCCCTGTGTTGGGAGTAGAATTGGGGAGAGTAGAAGGGTGAAAACCGTAATTGGAAAGGAATGGGGACTGTTGGGTGGACTCATTTCGGAGATTGTTGAGAGCAAACTCTGCCCACGGGAGCAGATCGCACCAATTGTCTTGAGTGTCGGAGATAAAGCAACGAAGGAACTGCTCCAGAGATTGGTTAGTGCGATCCGTTTGACCGTTGGTCTGTGGATGATATCTGGAGGAGAAGTGCAGTGCCACGTTAAGTCCTTTACAGAAGGCCCTCCAGAATCTGCATACAAACTGAGAGCCCCGATCTGAAACAATGGTCTGCGGAGATCCATGGAGCCTAAAGATCTCCTTTATGAATACCTCGGATAGTTTGAGGGCACTGGGAAGGCCTCGGAGTGGAACGAAGTGAGCTTGTTTGGTGAAGCGATCGACTACTACTAATATAGTATCCATCCCTTTGGATTTAGGCAGATCAACGATAAAATCCATCGAGAGGTGTCTCCATCATCGATCAGGAATGGGGGGGGTTGAAGAAGACCCGGGGTTTTATTCCGTGGTGTTTTGTTCTGTGTGCAGATAGGGCATGCAGAGACGTAGTCCTGAATGTCTTTGCGCATACCTGGCCACCAAAAGGTTCGCTGAAGGAAGTCTATAGTCCTCTTAATCCCAGGATGACCCACCGCTTTGGACGCATGTCCCCATTGTATTACCTTCTGGCGGAAGATGGGGGGCGTGAACAATCGACCACCTGGCACCTTGAGACCCTGCGGGATCTGGTCTTGAAGCCTGGCGATTTCTGACAGAGCGTCGAAGGTATTGGCGGAAAGGGCGCAATTGGGAGGAAGTGTGGTGTCTTGGTGGTCCTCTGTTTTGTCCTCTGCAGCGAACTGTCGTGAAAGTGTGTCTGCTCTCACATTTTTTGAGCCTGGGATGTAGGATATGACGAAGTTAAACGCGTGAAGAACAGTGACCAGCGCGCCTGACGTGATCTGAGGCGACGGGCCGTCTCAATATATAACAGATTCTTATGATCTGTGAGGATGGTGATGGGGTTTTCTGCGCCTTCCAAGAGTTGGCGCCATTCTTCTAGGGCCATTTTGATAGCGAGAAGCTCACGATTACCCACATCGTAATTCCGCTCTGGCGCGGAAAATTTCCTAGAGAAAAAGGCGCAAGGATGCAGTCTGGCCTGTTGATTCTTCCTTTGGGATAGTATGGCCCCTACTCCTATATCAGAGGCGTCCACCTCGAGGGTGAATGGTTGTCCCGGATCAGGATGCACCAAGATGGGTGCCGTAACGAAGGCTTTCTTCAGAGTTTCAAAGGCGCTGATAGCCTCAGGTGACATAATGCTGGGTTGGCATTCTTCTCGGTGAGAGCTGTGATGGGTGCAACTACTGAAGAAATGTTTTTTATGAATCGGCGGTAATAGTTGGAGAAACCTAAAAACCTCTGTACCGCTTTCAGAGAGAGAGGACGCGGCCAATCAATAACCGCTCTTACTTTGGCAGGGTCCATAGCCAGGCCTGTATCAGAGATAATGTATCCCAGGAATGATGTGGAAGACAGGTGGAATTGGCACTTCTCTAACAGCAAACAGGCGTTCTCCCGTAGCCTCAGAAGTACCTGCTTTACGTGACCTGTGTGTTCCTGGACGTTCTTAGAGAATATGAGAATGTCGTCCAGGTAGACTACTACGTGCTGATCCAGGAGGTCCCTGAAGATATCGTTAACAAAGTCCTGGAAGACTGCGGGTGCATTACAGAGGCCAATGGGCATCACCAGGTACTCGTAGTGCCCATCACGTGTGTTGAATGCAGTTTTCCATTCGTTCTCCGGGCGGATCCTGACCAGCTTGTATGCCCCCCGAAGGTCAAGTTTAGAAAAAATCTTGGCGCCCTGTAGTCTGTCAAATAATTCCGCAATCAGGGGTAAAGGGTACAGGTTCTTGATAGTTACTTTATTGAGGCCGCATTAATCAATGCATGGACGTAGAGTGCCGTCCTTTAGCTTTATAAAATAGAATCCTGCCCCCGCCAGAGATGTTGACTTACGAATGAAGCCCCTCTGTAAATTCTCCAGTATGTATTGTCTCATGGCCTTGGTCTCGAGAGGGGACAGAGGATAAGAGCAGCCTCTGGGAGGAACGACACCAGGGAGTAGGTCAATGGGACAATCATAGGCGCGGTGGGGTGGCAACTCTTCGGCTTGGATCATGTCAAAGACATCTCTGAACTCGTTGTAGATCTCCGGGAGTTGATATTTACTAGGTTCTGGGGTAGAAAGAACTGCTATGGCTTTGGAGGATTCCAGACAAGCCTCGCTACAGCGGATCCTCCAAGTGATGGGCTGTGACCGGGTCCAGTCTATCTGGTGATTGTGGGACTGTAGCCAGGGAAGACCCAGTATCACATTAACAGAGGGTGTGTGGATGGTGTCCATTCGGAACGACCGCCGGTCATCTTGAGACATAGGGAAGCAGTCTGCAGGGATATGAAGGCGGGCTGTAGAGGCCTACCGTCAATGGCTTCGAGGCCTACGGGCCGGTCTTTGGGTACCAGCGGGATCTGATTCCTCTCGGCGAACCTCTGGTCGATAAAGTTCCCCCATGGATCCGGAGTCCAGAAATGCCAGAGTGGCGGTGTTGCCGAAATCCCCTGAGAGAGTGACCGGAAGCAGTATTTTGGACGGTAGTGGGGGAAAAGAAGAAGGAGTTATTGTCCCCAGTGTGGTTCTCCCTATACTCACTGAGGAAAGGCGTTTCCCGACTTCGAAGGACAGGCGATTACTAGGTGTCCGCTGTTCCCACAGTAAAGGCACAGGCCCGCGCGCCGCCTGCGTTGTTTCTCTGCCGAAGGTAGCCGGGTACCTCCCAACTGCATGGGTTCCTCTGTGGAGGCAAATGCGGAATCCCCAGAACCTGTATAAGAGACGGGAGATGGTGGGACACCTCTTTGGCGTTTTCCTCGCTCCGCTCTTCGCTCCTGAAGACGTTGGTCCATGCGTATGCATAACGCAATGAGCGACTCCAAACCGGCGGGGCGTTCCAGGGTGGCCAGTTCGTCTTTGAGAGACTCCGTTAATCCCTGCCAGAAGACCGCAGCCAGCGCCTCATCATTCCAAGTTGTTTCTGCCGCTATGGTGCGGAATTCGAGCTCATAACGTGCCACGGACCGGTTTCCCTGCGTGATATTGAGGAGAGAAGATGCTGCGGTTACCCGCCTTCCCGGTGTATCGAACACCCTGCGGAACTCTTCGCAGAATCGATCCAGGTTGGAGGTCAGGTCCGGACATTGCTCCCATATGGGTGTAGGCCAGGGCGTCATCGATCAGCAAGGAGATTATATACTGTAGGCAACTTTAGACCGTGGAGAGGGAAAGTGTGAAGGTAACAACTCAAATTGTATGGCGCATTGGCTAAGGAACCCACAACAGGATGAGGGATCCCCCGCATAGCGATTGGGAGTAGGTAAGCGAGGCTCCGCGGATGCAGTGGGGACCTGTTGTGGTGGTGCAGCAGGAGTGGGGGCAACGGCAGCCAGAACGAGTGTCTTTAATTGGTCCGAGATGGTCTTTAATTGGTTGGAGCTGTTCCATTCGCTGATTGATTTGGGATAGGCACGTCTCTACTTGTTTGAAAAGGCCATCATGTTCGTTTAAACATCGATCCACCTCAGCGGGGTCCAGGTTTGTTGGGCTGAGCATAATGTCACGTATGCTCACCACAAACAAGGGCCGGACCGTGGGGCTGAGGTGGGGATGTGAAAACACCGACCTAGGCCGCTAAGCCGGGTCCGGGTTGCGCAGCTGGTGATCGTGGGTTAACCGGGTCAGGGCAGGAGAGTGTACTGTAGGATCGAAGTAGGTACTTGCCATAGTAGGGATTGGAGAGCGGAGAGTAGTCAAATTCCGGAGCCGAGGTCGAGGAGAGAGCAGAGTAGTAGAATTCTAAAGCCGAGGTCCAAGGATGCCAGAGGTCAGGAGTCCGGTACAAGGCTGGGGGTCAAGATTCAAAGACAAGAGAACAAGGCAAGGAAAGCTTGTAGCAAGCACGGCAAACACAAAATATGCTCAGCAATCAGCCCAGGGCTGATTGGAGCTATATACTAGAAGGGGCCAATAGGAAGGCTTACCCAGTGATGAGGTCAGAGGTAAGTCGAACGCTGGTAGGAGGATGCAGGGTGCAGGACAGGTGTACAGGCAGCATTGTGATTGCCAGGGTCTGTGGTATTGGTGCGCGCACCCGCGATGCGCAACCTCGGCGGGAGCGCACAGCAGCGCTCGTGCTAACCAGCTGTCTTGCTGGTACTTGCGGGAGTCCGTCGCAACAGCTCATGCGTGCCGCTGTCGGTTCGGGAGCAGTGGCGGCATGCCCCCTGAGTCTGCGCGTGCCTCCGATGGGAGGGGCGGGTGCGCGTGGATCCCTGGAGTGGAGAGTCGCGGGAGGTAAGGGCTGCGAGCTGTCGGCCCTTACAAGAACATATATTTGCTGCTGCTGCTGGTGCTGCTGCTGACCTTCTCCACGGCCCTTTTTTCATTTCTCAGAGTAGGTTGGTATGAAAATCATACTTTGAATGGTCCTTTATTTTACATTTTAATTTTAATAGTATTTATGGAGTCACCTGGGCATTAGTAGCACTTGTAAGGAATTTTTATTGATTGTGTCTTTATCTTTTCACATGTCATGATATCCATGTGGCTAGCATCTTGTGACATCACTATGCAAGTATCCTTCCTCTCTCAAGTATGATCCTGGAAATAAAACGTGCTGTTAAGCTATAAAGTGTGCACATGCGCGATGAGGATTCCGTCTACAGGGGAAGAGGAGCAGGACAAACAGCCTATGATGAAGTCAAGATGACACCCACTGATGTATGAGTGGAATAGAGTGGCCTAGAGGGATGCCGGGAAGGGCCAATAATAGCCACTCTGATTCTGATGACGATGCTACTAACGTTCAACTCTCACGGGAGTTTGTGAACCAATCCGCGGAGAAGGTGGATGGACCAATAGGAGCAGCTCGGATGCCGATTACATCATTGAGGATAAACGTTCGCGAGATTTGAGAACCCACTCAGATTGACGAAGGAAAAGTGAGGACATCACTGGAACCAGAACGGACGCATGCGCACATCGGAATGCGGAAGAGACTGTGGACTTTGACTGATCATGGGAAAGGACTTGGGGGGTGATTATTTGCCTTTATATAGTGGACACTATA